>NC_059328.1:136266044-136556044 GCF_018350155.1 Leopardus geoffroyi | reverse complement strand
ACAGCCCTAACAACATGCCGGGGGTTACAGCTAGGAAATGGTAGAGATGAGGTACAAACCCAGGTAGGATGCTCTTAACTGCCTTCCTAATACTCTTATATATATATTCTTTATTTTCTTATTCTTAATCTTATTCTTAATTTTTAAGATATATATATCATATATGTGATATATATATATGATATGTATATTTCCATTACATTATATTTTTAATATATATTATATATATGTATATTTATATATACATATGTATATGTATATTTCCATTACATTATATTACATTATATTTAATTTTTAAGATATATATATCATATATATGATATATATATATATATATGATATGTATATTTCCATTACATTATATTCCCACATGACAACTGTGTTCTCATTCTCACAACTCCAGCCTTCTTCCAAAGCTATCACTTCCCCTCTCTCCTTCCTTTTTCCCATCAGAAGAGTTGTTCATAATTCTCACCTTAAATTTAGGTTTTAAACACTGACTACAAACAAATTTCTTGTTGCAAGTTTATCCAAGGCCAGTTGAGCAAAAGTCAATATTGTCCTAATGGTACAATCAGTGCAGATCTATTTTCAACCTTCATCACGCTGATCTCTTTATCAATGTTGGCTTGTGATCCCTTGTTTCTCTATCACTACTTTTGCCTATCCTTTTACCTGTTTAGAACATTCTTTCCGGTGGTCTATTTTTATTGCCCCTTCCTTCCTTTTCTTAAATGTTGATGTTTCTCAAAGTCTTGTTTTATTTTTCTTCCCTTTCTTCCAAGTAGCTGTCCCAATATCCTCAAACTCACTGACCTATAAATACTTCATTGATAAACACATATTGGAAGAGGATGATTTAACTTCTTGCTCACTTGCAAAGGGATAAATAATAGAAGTCTTGGTAAACTATCTCTAAGAGCAAACCTTATCCCTGCTCTATTTTGACAATATTAGACCCAGTTAGCCCTTATTAATTCATCACTAAGTTCCAGGCATTGTTCCAAGTGCTATGCTCCTCATAATAATCACATGAGACAGATATTATTATTTTTAAAATCTATTATTGAAGCATAACAGACATAATATTATGAGTGTCAGGTGAATTGCACAGTGAGTCCAAAATTCTATACATTATGCTATGCTCACCAGTCACCATCTGTCACCATACAGTGTTATTATATTATTGATTATACCCTCTATGTTGTACTTTTTATCTTCATGACTTATTTATTTTATAGCTGGAAGTTTGTACCTCTTAATCCCCTTCACCTTTTTCTCACTCCTACCCTACCTCTTCTCCAGCAACCATCAGTTTGTTCTCTGTATTTAACAGTGTGTTTGTTCATTTCTTTTTTTTTAATTCCATATATAAGTGAAATCACATAGTATTTGTCTTTCTCTGTCAGACTTATTGTACTTAGCATGATACCCTCTAGGTCCACTTATGTTATTGCAAATCAAGTTCCTATTCTTTTTTAAGGCTGAGTAATATTCCTTTGTATGTATACATGGTGTGTGTGTATATATGTGTATACATATGTGTGTGCATATATATATATGTAGTGTGTACATATATATGTAATATATATATATGTATATATATATATATATATATATATATATATATAGTCTTCTTTATCCATTCATCTATTGATGGACACAGGTTGCTTCCATATCTTGGATATGTAAATAATGCTGCAATAACCATAGTGCATATAGCTTTTTTAATTAGTGGTTTTTTTTTCAGGTAAATACCCAGGTATGGAATTACTGAATCATGGTATTTCTATTTTTTTATGTTTTGATGTTTTGATGAATCTCCATACCGTTTTCCATGGTGGTTGCACCAACTTACATTCCTACCAACAGTCCACAAAGTTTCCCTTCCCTCCACATCCTTGCCAACAATTATTCTTGCCTTTTTGATACTAGCTGTTCTAACTGAGGTGATATCTCATTGTGGTTTTGATTTGCATTATTCTCACGATTTGTGATGTTGAGCATATTTTCCTGTGTCTATTGGCCATCTGTATATCTTCTTTGGAAAAAAAAGATGCCTATTTAAGTTCTCTGTTCCCTTTTTTTTTGTTCTCTGCTGTAATTTTTTTTTCTTTTTTTGGTGTTGAGTTGTATGAGTTCTTTATAAGTTTGGGTCATTATCCCCTTATCAGATATCATTTGCAAATATCTTCTCCCATTCATTAGGTTGTTCTCTTCATTTTGTTGATGGTTTCCTTCCTGTGCAAAAGATTATAATCTTGGTGTAGTCCCAACAGTTTATTTTTGCTTTTGTTTCCATTGCCAGAGGAGACTTGTCCATAAATATATTGCCAAGGCCAATGTCCAATAAATCAATACCCACATTTTCTTCTAGAAGTTTTATGGTTTCAAGTCTTACATTTGTGTCTTTAATTCATTTTGAATTTATTTTTGTGTAAGAAAGTGGCCCAGTTTCATTCTTTCACTCTTTCATTCTCACATGTAGGTGTCCAGTTTTCCCTCACCATTTAGAGAAAAGACGGTATTTTCCCCACTGTATATTCTTGCTTCCTTTGTTGTAGACTATTTGACCACATGGGTGTGGGCTTATCTCTGGGCTCTCTATTCTATTCTGTTAATCTGTATGTTTATATTTGTCCCAATACCATACTGTTTTGATTATTATAGCTTTGCAGTACCTCTTGAAATCTGGGATTGTGATACCTCCAGCTTTGTTCTTCTTTCTCAAGATTGCTTTGGCTGTTCCAGGTCTTTTATGGTTCCACACCAATTTTAGGGGTATTTGTTCTAGAACTGTGAAAAAAATACTTCTGGTGTTTTGATAGAAATTGCATTGAATCTGTAGATTTATTTGGGTAGGATAGACAATGTAACACCATTAATCCTTCTAATTTGTGAGCATGATGTATTTTTCCATTTGTTTAGGTCATCGTTAGTTCCTTTTGCCATTTTTTTTTTGTAGTTTTCAGAGTACAGGTCTTTCACTTCCTTGGTTATATTTGTTCCTGAGTATTTTATTCTTTTTTGGTACAACTGTAAATGGAATTCTTTTCTTAATTTCTCTTTCTGTTTTCATTATTAGTATATAAAAATGTAACAGATTTTGGTATGCTAATTTTTCTGTATACAACTTTATGGAACTTATCTGTTCTAGTAATTTTTTGGTGGAATCTTTAGTGTTTTGTATAGGATCATGTCATCTGCAAATGGAGACAGTTTTACTTCTTCCTTACCAATTTGGATGTCTTTTATTTCTTTTGCTTATCTGATTACTGGAGTTAGGGCTTCCAGTACTATGCTGAATAAAAATGACAAGAGTCAGTATCCTTGTATTCTTCTTTCTTTTTTTTTTTTTTCTTTTTATTTGGCGCAGAGAGAGAGAGAGAGAGAGAGAGAGAATCTTAAGCAGTCTTCACACTCAGCATGAAGCCTGACATGGGGCTTGATCCCATAACACTGGGATCATGATGTGAGCTGAAATCAAGAGTCAGACAACCAACTGAGACAAACAGGAGCCCTTATCTTATCTTATTTCTGATATTAGAGAAAAGCTTTCAATTTTTCACCATTGAGTATGATGTTATCTGTAGGTTTTTCATATATGGCCTTTATTATGTTGAGGTATGTTTTCTGTAAACCCATTTTGTTGAGAGTTTTTATCGTGAGTGGATGTTGTATTTTGTCAAATGCTTTCTCTGCATCTATTGATATGATCATTTTTGTTATTGTTGCTGCTGTTGTTATTGAAGTAGGCTCCACACCCAACGTGGGGCTTGAATTCCTGACCCAGAGATCAAGAGTCCCATGTTCTACTGACTAAGCCAGACAGGTGCCCACGCAGAGTTTTTATTAGATAATATTTGTATTTCCATGTGAGAGGTGGAGAAACCTGAGACATAGAAAAGTTGACTAACTCACCCAAGGATCCCCAGCAAGTAATTGGTAGAGCCAGAATTCAAACTAAAGCAATGTAGTTCCAGGACCATTCTCTTACCAACTATGCTACATCATGTTTTAATCAATAAATAATGTTATCGGCAGGACTGTGGCACTAAACAACTGTAGTGGCTCTTTCCCATAAATTATGCAGAGGCCCTGACCAGCAGAAAGGTGATCACTGTTGTTTATCTACTCCCACACAGACAAGAGAGAGACAATGGCATTTTGAAATAAATCTTGTAATCTCATATATCACAAACCTGTCACGTTTCCACTGTTACATGTATAAGAGAAAGCAATGGCATTCAAATTAAGTAATGGATCTGAAACAAGGAAAAAGAGTAAAACTTATACTCTGCCTCCATCCTCTTGGATGTCTTATAACATGGAACTTCTAGATATATTTTACTTCCTAGAGGGCTAGAGAGATGCATTCAACAGCCAGATAGATGTCTTTTTAATGCAAATCATATCATATCACTACTCTGTATTGAATTCTTCAATTCCTTCCACTACACCTGGAATAAACACTAAATGTATTAAGGTGCACATACATGTCGGCATCCTCAGACTCCTGCCATTTTTCCCAATCTCATAATGTCTGCCTCTCCCCCTTGTTTGCTTTGTTCCTTCCACCCTGGTCTTCTCTTCTCTCCACTCGGGACACTCATCTTCTAACTCTTGGCAAGGCTGGCTCCTTTTTATCCTTCAGGGTCTCAGCATAAATGTTATCTCCTTAGAGAGATGTTCTGTGTCCACTTGATATAAATAGGTGACCCCCACCTCCCAATTACTATCTAGCATCTCACCTTGTTTGCTTCCTGGCATGATCCAGAAGTAATTAATAATGAAATTATTACTTATTGAATTATTCATTCTTTGTCTACCCTACTAGAAGTAAGCTTTTTTGTTCAGCATCACATTCGTGATATTAACACAGAGCCTAGCACATAGCAGAAGTTAACATATTTATGATACTAAGAAATAAGAAGTGTATATTACACGGAGTTTCCCAATATTCCTTTGCCTGCACACTCATACAAACCTCACCTTCTGGTGTATATTTACCTGAAAGAGCATACAATTTGGAATTGAACAGACTTAGATTCCTATCCACCTCTGCTACTTACAAACTCCAAGATCTTGGGTGTGTTTTTAATTTAAAATTTTTCCTTTCACTTGATAAAGAAAAAAGTGATATTTACCTCATGGATTCAGTGTGACCACTAAGTACAATAGTATCTGTAGAAATGATTCACTCTATTCCTGGCACTCAGCCACCAGTTAATAAATGTTTGTCTTCTTTTTGTCTTTGGCACTTGTAAGCGCCACTATCTTACAAGTTCATGGATCACAGCAACATATTAGAAAATGAAAGTTAAGAAATAGAAATGTTTTTTAAATTTCAAATCTCTAAGCAGGAAGCCTTGCTTTTTTACATCACAAAATTTAAACAAGAGGGGAAAAATTACACAAAGGAAATAGAAGAGAGGCAGGAAGCACAGGAGGGAAAGGTGAGAAAAGAAAGAAAGAAAAAGAAAGAAAGAAAGAAAGAAAGAAAGAAAGAAAGAAAGAAAGAAAAAAAGAAAGAAAGAAAGAAAGAAAGAAAGAAAGAAAGAAAGAAAGAAAGAAAGAAAGAAAGAAAGAAAGAAAGAAAGAAAGAAAGAAAAGGGTTTGCATCTTGCAAGGATACTGACAGACCATTCCAGTTCTGGCCTGGTGTTCACCGAACACACACACAGAACATACAGGCAGTTCTTTCTTGTTGGTTGATTGCTTCGAGTACCTGCCGCCAGGCCCTACATGCTAGTGCAACTTGTCATTTTTCAGAAATGAGCATCATTTTCTCAAGTGTTTGGCCAATGTGAACATTTCACGGATGTTTTATGTTGAAGGAACACCTAGTTTCTTACATGTTTTTAAGGGACGGGAAATGCGGACATTTAAAGGCAAAACAACCCAATATTTAGCATCTTAGAACTTGGTTATATTCTAGCATATTTAATGACGTAGTGGGAGAAAGAATTTTCTTAAAGCAAAAGCCTCTGAGGTATTTCTGGAGGCATATTTCAGATTCTCAAGGAGGGCTTAGTAGGAAATATTTTTTGCTAAGATGTTTGACATGAGTCCAGACGATTCCTGGAACTCTCTTTATATAGAAGCAACACATATAGATAAGTTAGAGGTTACCAGCAGGTTTGAAATGCTCCAAAATGCTCTCATGTCAAAAGGCCACCATTTCTAGTATTAGGTGAGTGCACCAGCCATTTTATTTCTTCTCAGTATCCCTATTCTGTCCCTATTGGTATATTTGTAATAGGAGGAATAGCCTCGCGTCTCCTAATAGACAAGTCTCTTGGGTAACATTTGCCAGGCCAATGGCGTGGAACCAGGATAGATGGCATTGCAGATAAAAATAAGGTTTCAGGATATAAAATGACATCACATGACAATATCAAAACTTTAAATGAGCTTTAGCTGGTCTGTTTATGTAACAGTCTGGAAAACAAGTAACTACTGTTACCAAGTTGATTAGTGAGGTTATCTTAAAATCTCTCCAAAGGGGATCGTTTTGAACTGGAAGAGTTTTTAAGAATCATCCCGGGAGTTCAAGTCAGATTTGGTGAAAAGCAATAAAGGAAAGTCCTGGGTCTTCAGAAATGTACATCTGCTCTTCAGTTTAGGAACTGTGTGAATCTGGAGTGCAAGTGCATGGGATAGATGGAGCAGCCATTAGAGGGATTTCAGTTTGTCCCTTCAAAAGGATTTACACCAATAGGGATTCACCTTATCCAGCAAGGCTTTAGGACAGATTCTTCCCATAGGCCTTCTAGCAGGCACCTTCTGTGACCTGCCAAGACCCTCTTGCTTCTGTCTGCTTCACTTCTTTTGGAATCTGATTGCTATCTGTGAGGCGTCCTCTGACGCCATCTTCCCTCTTCTCAAACTTGCTTTGACTTACGGAGACTGGCCATGGTTACATTTTTAGAACTTGACATGAACACCCAAATCATGGAAAGATGGGATTATTTTCTCCATCTTATTAAAAATGCAGACAATCCATCATTTTTCTTTCCTTCTGTGGAAAAGTTTGTAATAAAAATGTTCACACATTAGTGCTTAATAAGAAGCCCAATGGATGTCCTTTACTATTCAGTGTTCATAGACTTGTGATAATTCTTTTAGCTGAGGACTCTAGAATCCTGTGACTTGGCTATCCAGATGTGGAGAAACAAGGAAAGCCCTAGTAAGAAAGCCAAAATCCTGTTCACACAGGAATTTGGTGGAGAATTCATGGCCTATTTCATCTCTACCCACCCATGGCTTTCATGAATCCTGCTGTTGCCTGACCAAATCGGGTCTGTTTATAACGCCCTCCCTTTTAACTTGAACCCCTACTGGTTTTCCTACTTTATTTATTTATTTTTGTGGAGGGTATCCTCATTTCTTTTTTTTTTCCCACACACTTAGCTGAACTCAAGCTTGAGTCCAAACAAGACTGCCTTGAGTGGATTCCATAGCAGCGTTCCTCAGCTGGCTAGGTCCCCTTGTGATGGCATTCCCAAGGACCCATTGGCTGGGATCCATAGCATTCCACTATCAGGACTGCTGACAAAGGTTTATTTTTTTTAATACACTTTAATCTAATGCTTAAGGAAGGAAGGGATGTTTACTTGTATGAACCTTAGTTTGTGGTGGGTTTTTGTAAGATTCCCAGGGCATTCTGAAAGCATGGGATTTAATGCTCTGCATTCTCTGAAGGTAAAACAAAACAAAACAATAAACTTATTTCCCTTTAGTATCTTTCCTTCCAACTTTTTTTTTTCATCCCTTTGGGAAAACATCACTCTTTCCAAATTGAAGACTCTCTTCAGAAAAGGAGAAATCAAGTGAGTAACATTCTTCCTTTTGCAAGAAAAATAAAAATAACACACACACAAAGAGAGAACATTAAGTGATTTCCTTTCCAGTGATCTTTGACATGTTTTTATGAACATATCTCCAGACTTCCCTTCTCCCAAGATACAGCTCCTCGCATCAGAGTTGGATTAAAAAACAATAAGATTAATTAATAAATTAATAAAAATAAGTGAGAAAATGTACATTGTTAAGCTTTCTTTAAAAAGTAGAACCATTTACATCTTCCCAAAAAAGAATGGCTTTCAGTTTTATCCAACACAAGATAGTATTTACAATAGGACAGAGAAAGAGATGACCCAGAAGAAAATGAGACTTGACCAATCAGTGGGCCTGTTAAGAATATTAATATCATTTCCTGATAAATATTACTAAAAACACTAACAAGTGACATTTACTGAGCACTTTCCATACACCCAGTATCCCCCCAAGCTCTTTACATGTGTTATCTCACTTAATCTTTAAGCTAACCCTGAGATATAATTTAGGGGTTGGAAAACATATCTATAGAGGGCCAAACAGCAAATATTTTAGCCTTTGTGGTCACATAGGGTTTCTGTTACATGGTCTTGATTCCTTTTGTTGTTGTTTTCTTTGTTTTTATAAACCATCACAAATATACACACCATTCTTAGCACCTGGGCTGCCCCCAGATAGGTGGCACATTGAATTTGGCCTGGGGGCTATGGTTTGCTGACCCACTTTGATCAAAGTAGAACTTATATTATTTCCATTTACAGAAGAGGAAGTTGAGACTTAGAGGAATTAGGTTAATCTGCCAAAGCTACATACCTAATAAGTGGCACAGGACTTCAGTTAACCATGTAGACCTTAGCAAGAGAAAATGAATTGCAGTTAAATCTTAGAAGTCATGAAACGAGGAAATAAATATTGAACATTTCTAATAAACCCTATATAGTTAACTATGATTCGAGATGTCACTGGAGTTTCAGCTAGTTTATAAATGCCTTATTGGATATACTAGTAGATATATGCTATTTGCACTTAAACTACTGGTGCATCCAATATCAAATGACGACTATTTCATGGGCACAAATAGAAGGGTTTTACTTTTAGAACACTGTAATATTTTCCAGCCTTAACTAATATAGCCCTGATTTTAATTTTTTTCCTGTTCTTTACCATTTCCTTTCCTTAAGTTACAGACAACTAACGTAAATACGCATTCAACATTTCAAAAGCACAACTTAGCTGAAACTGAAAAAGAAACACACACACACACACACACACACACAATGGGCCTAAGATTATTTCTTACTATATTCCTCAATCCAGAATTTGAATGCAAATCATTTTAAATTTTTACTGGTTATCTGAAGTGCCATAAAAGGAAAAACATAGTGAAGCATTCAAGAAATACAAGATTTTTTTCAAAAAAATTTGATGGATCAATTCTGTGGTTTGAGTATAAATTTGAGTCCATTGAAATCAATATTTTTGAGGTTAAAAATCACTAATTAGGAACATGTATATGTGGTACTTATATGCACTATGCTGCTTTTCCCCTCAGAAGTAAATTATGTTGAGTATGAAAGACTTGACCCAAAGTATCTACTGCAACTTTTAAGTGCTCATTGTTCATTATTAAGTATTTTATTGCAGATTTTTTTGTCTAGATAATAATGCTAACTCCAAACCAAACAGCAGGAATCAAATCAAATCAAATTTGGGGAATTTGTAAATGATAGGCATGTCTAAAATTAGGAAGAGAAAGCATATCCAATAGATAAAAATCCTTCTCACCTATATTCTTTTTAACATGTGTCTTTAAAGCATCTAAATCCAGACTCCATTGACTCTCACTCCATTGAGAGTGATGGAGTAACATATTTTGAAAGTTTCCCCAAACTTATAATTTTTCCCACTAGATTGAAACAACTCCTTTTATTGTCTTGGCAGTTTTTAAAAACTGCCTGCCTTTATTTTTATCTAATATCCAGAGTCCTATCAATAAATAATACACATTAAATAACCATCTTGGTTGATTTTTAAGAAGTCTTTTTTTTTTTTTTCTTTTGGAATAAAACTAAGCAAAAGGAAACTTAGAAGTGTACCTATATATACAAACTGGCCACAACCAACAAAACACAGGAAATTGGACACACTATGGATGGAGAAAGAATTTCCGATTTCTTATCACAGCTCATTCTGCGAGTAACACTGCAGTTCATTGTCAAACACAGGAGGGCCTGGGGTGCTTCGGAGAACAGATGGCAGCTGGGTGAGGCCAGACAGGAGAGAGGGGAAGGTGTGGCCACCCAGGAAGTGATTGTAAATTATGCAGCTTGCTCTTCTCGCCTTCAGATGAAAGGGAGAAAAAAAAAAAAAGTATTTAGAAACGTGTGTGCCAATGGTCAGCGCTGCGGCAGCCCCGAGGCATGTCCAACTCAAGATACCAAGCAAGGTATAGAACGAAAAGCAATCAGGGGTTTTCAGGGAATGTTAGGAGATAGATGGTGATGCAGCAGCGCAGCGACCGCGCTGGGTCAAGCAGCGTGCTTGAAATAAAAACAAAACCCAGTGAAGTTTGCAGACTCAGTTTTTCCTTCGCGCACCTAATGCTACTTGAAAGGTAGGTGCGATACAGGACTCCAGTGAAATGAACAGACGCAGCCTAGGAGCGCAGCTGTTCTTGCTTCCCACCGTGAAGTGATCAAGAAAAAACAAATAGACTTCCAGAGAAGCAGAAGGGAATAAAGCTGAGATTCAAAAATGTGGGACCCGGGAAATTTAGGGAAATGGTAACAAGGGAGACTATGGGATCACCTAAAGGATCATCTTTAAAAGACTCAAATCATTATATCAGCATTATTAAAAAAAACCTGGCTGTTTTCTTTTGGGGGGGGCAGGTAATGGCATATCAAAGTATAATAAGATGTCAAACAAATTTTAACTTAACTCTTGGCCAAACAGCAAAATAATTTGTTTCCTGTACATCTTCCCTGTGTCATTTCTATTTTGTATATGAGCATGCTGTGCCTATATCAGATTTTCCTAAGTGCATCATCAAACTTCGGGGGTGTTTTAGCAGTAGTCTCACAGTGCCTAAGTCAGTGTTGTGCACACAGTAAGTGCGTATCCACCAAAACTACAAAACTGGGAAGTTCATGAAGTTTGAGTTCATAATTCCTGCACGCGCGGACTTCCCAAGTGTTACAGAGCTCTGCCCATCCCCTTGTGATTTTGCTCAGAAAAGTAATGTGGGGGGCTGGCAGGGAAGGGGTAGAAGGAGACAGTGTTGCAGATTCAAGGAGTAACATGTAAGAAAAAGCTCAAAGGTGGGGAGGAGGAGGAAGAGAGAAAAACACGGGAAGGGTTTTCACAAGTGAAAATAATTCAGCAATGGCTCGAGGTAGTAGTGGTGGGTGGGGAAAGGCAGAGAGAAGTGGAAAGAGGCGAGGCTGCCGGCGCCTCGCAAAGACTATTCCAGAATCTTCTAAACCAGGTGAGAGTTTGGGTTTGGGCTTTCTCATGAGGACAATGGCGAGCCATTGGACCGTTTTAAGCAGGGAAATTCATTCCCAGAGATAAAGTTCTGTAATGTTCTTTCTGGGCGCAGTGAGAGCAGAGGTTGGAGAGAAGGTAATCTTGAGGCTTAGAGGTCAATTTGGAAGCTTCGGCCGAATCCAGAAAAGAAATGATGGCAGATTGCATGGAATGAAATGAACTAGGACTAGGAGATCAGAGTGGATTTGGGGAAAAGAGAAAAGAGAGAGAGAGAGAGAGAGAAAGAAAGGGTGAAAGCCACATTTGTGGTTTCACACAGAGACCACAGCAATGAGGGTAGGTTTCGGGGAAAGAAAGTGCGTCTTCCGAACTGTATTTTTTGCTTTGGCTCTGTCTGAAGATACGGCTTCCGAAATCCCTCCACCTCCTCTCAACCCTTCCATTAATTATTAGAGGATTCTGCATAGAGATTGGTTATTTGTATTAAAATTGAAGTGTGCGAAATACAAAATGCCCTAAATTATCACAATCAGTAACTCTAATTGGTATCAATTAAGACCCTGAATTCTTCCCTACCTAAAATTAATCTTTTTCTGTCAGAAAATATTTCTGAAGCAATGTGCACACCATTGCCATCTTATGAGCTTGTAAAATACTGAAGTGTTTGCTAAACTATTTTCTTTTGTACATTCTATCTTCTACTAAGTGAATTCTTTATCTGATATTTTGTGCTAATCTGATAACATATACATTTACATGTACAACATGCATACACAGATACAGGTAAAATTCGTAGCTTTCCTAAATTGCAAATTCAATATTTTTGTACCAGTTCCAAAATTCCTATTCACTATTTAGAAGCTTTCCTACAAGACACAAAATCCATTGTGCAATATATATATATATATATATATATATATATATATATATATATACACACACACACACACATACATACATACATATATATTACCAGACTGCAGGAGTGCAAAAGTATACACTGTTTCCTTCAAAAATGGAATCATCACTCACAGATGTAGATGTGTACTTCTTATGCCAAGATGAGACAGATGTGGTTCTATTCACTCAGGGACAGGTGCTACGGAAAAAGAGATAAAACATTTGTAGAAAGTGTAAGCAACTACATCACTGTTGCTAAATAAATAAACTCTCTGCCAAAAAACTTTATTTGCTTATTTCTCCTGCATGTTTATTTTAAGATCTGGTAGAGCTAAGCTCTATTCCATTTTATTTTCCTGCATTGGTCACAAACGGACAGGGCGTACATATGTGTTTGAATATGTTCTGCAAGAATGAATGGCACAGACAGTCCCCATGCCATGCTATACTATTATTAATTAATATAAATCAAGCTTACCCCCTGACGTACCACACCCACAATTTGACACACTTCATTTCTGGCAAGATCATGTTCACCACCCTTATAAAACAAAACAGGTTAAAATGAGGGCCATGAAAGCTAGGCTTTCTGGCAGGAAAAGCCAACTTCATATTATTTTTCTGAGAAACATTTCGGGGAGCCACAGACTGAGAACAGTACCGGGGGCAGAAATGTGCAGCTGCTAGGCTAGGGCAAGGAAACAGAGGATGATTTTGATTTTAAATATTCGTATTAATTCTGACTCCAAAAGAAGGATCGGGTGGGAATCAGCAGCTGGGAGAGGGAAGGCGAGTGGAAAAGATGATTTTGATTTTAAATGTATTTAATCATAATGCAAAGTGGAGAACGAAGGAGATCTGCAGCTGGGCCAAGGAAGGCAGAGGGCTGAGCTGGAAGATTGTCTTTCTTTCAAATACGCAGCTTTGGCTTTCCTGGAGCCCAGGGGGACCAGGGAACTTGCAAATACAAGGAAAGGTTTTATAGCTTGAGGGGGCTGCAAATAGAAAACTCTGCCTGCCCATGTTGACATTAAGAAAAAAAAAAAAAAGATAATAAGAATAGTTAGTAAATTTAAATGAGATTAATCCCAAGATTGAAAAGGCAGCAGAAAACTCAAGAAAGTGTTGGCTGTGGAGTGCTCTAACAAAAACAAACATGCTGATTATTTGATAGTTATCTCTCATATAAAAGAGTTTTATTATCATTCTTTAAGAATTAGGAAACTAAAAATACAGTGATCATTGAAATTATAGAGAATATAATGTACTCTCTCAGTTGATGATTTTAAAGGAAGCTTAGGGGCTCTTAGAACATTATGTCAGTGCAGTTGGGGCTTGGTAAACGTTTGTGGAATGAAAGTAAAAATTAATAAATAATCATTAACCTATATTTTAGATATGGTAGGACAAAACATACACTGAGCCTACAATATTCTCCAAAAGCTGTTTTGTATATTGGCTTGTTATTTTGTTATTTGTCTCACAAAATACAGTGTCAAGAAAAACTCAATTGAACTTTCTTTTCTTTTCTTTTTTTGGTATTCTGAGTAATGTGAGTTGTTTAAAGTGTGAAATTTCCACGGCACATTGATGATATTTAAGATACTATTTAAGAAACCCAAAAGATATATATAAGTGTGTTGAGAAAGCCCATAAAGGGGAGAGATGTTCAAGGGAATAATCTCAACTAAGGAATCATTTGCTTTTAATATGAAAATGTAAGTATAACATACGTTTCATACTGCCAGGTTGAGACAATCTTTGTTTTACTTAGGGTTATTCACTATTTTGAGAGTCTTTATTTCATTTGAGTGAGACGTGATTTATTTTTAAGCCCAGCTTCTGTGTTTCCGTAATGATAATCCCTTGGATACAGTAGATAGCTTGTCAATAACAGGTCATGTCGTATTTCTTGACAAACAAAAAATTCCATTTAGGACCACGTTCAAAGACTGTGTAAACCTCCATCCACAGAATTATCAACATTTGAAATAGGTGGTGGAGGTGGTGGTGGTTGGGATGCAGAGTGGGAGGAGCCTTGCCCAAGAATCTGTCTTTAATTTTTTTTAAGTCAATTTTGCTCACCAGGTGGGGGCTTTATCCATGCTTTTCAAAGCTTGACCAATGAATCCAGCTTAATACAAATATTTCCCTTTGTAGGCAGAATAGTCAAAGCCTTAACTGGTTTAAATCCAAGTAAGAGATTTTACTTTGTCTGAATGCCAGAAAGCATACAAAAAACAATTATCAAGGGCATAAAATTCATCTTTATATCCATCATGAACCAGTGGAGTCGCAGTGGATCTCCGTTGTTCAGTGTCATTCTATGTATTCTTAGCAGCTTTCTAATTCTAAATATGCTATTTGATTTTATTTTTTGACAATTTCTGTCAGTGTACGTCCTGAAAGTAGGTTGTATTTTTCCCTTTCAGTGAAGCTGGAAGAAGCAAGTATATAAAAAAATACCGTTACTTCCTTACATTTATATTTTGTACAACCCAGCATTGATTTGCTCCTTATTTAAGCAACATTTTCTTGATAAATTAAAAAAGCAGCAATAGCCATTACTGCAGGCTATATACAGCCTCTAATATCACTTAAGCATATTACAGAATATAATATCTGGTACTTAACGACTAACTTGCATATGAAAGCTCACATAATGTCTCATAAAACCCTTAAAATGGCTTCAGTTTAAGAGTCTCTTTAAAAAAAAACACCTTCAGGGAATATTGTAAATGAAGTAGCACTCCAGCCTTGGAAAAAAAATTCACACACTTGCAGAAATTTTTAATATAAATTGAACACATTAAAAATTAATTTTGCATGACCATTTCGCATTGCGGTGCCAATGCATAGTTAAGATAAGGCCTTAACTCTTCTTTGTTTAAAGTAACATGGAAGCTCTTTGCTTTCTCTCTTTGCTTTCATCTGTACATAATTATTATTTTCATTAATCAGAAAATGGACCCCCATTTTCCTATTCTGACAGCCTCAGCTGGAGTTGACGGAAACCCTACCTGAGTCACCAGGGTAACCTAACCATAAACTTCTAGGAAACTCATTAAAGAAAGGTGTGAGCTGACAATTAACCAAAGCAGTTTCCATCATCCTTCCTTTTTTGAAACCGAGGGGCTTGGGAGAAAAGCTTACTCATCAGAAAAGTAGCTTTGCCCTGAGAAGTAAACCTGCTCTGGCTTGGCCATCACTCTCCTTTCCCAGACCCCTGATTTGTCTCTTCTTACTTGCTTTCAACTGGATCGGGTCTCTTCTTGAAGATTTGTGTGGCTTTTAACAGGAGTATTAAAGAAGTAACACAACGCACATTTTCTGTTCAGATACTCATTTTTCGATGGAAATAAACAGGGGCAAAAATAATAACCAATTGCACCTTTTTGTGGTTGTGTAGGTTTTTTTTTTTTTTTATTAGTCTCCTGGCCATCATTTTACAACAAAAATTCCCAAAGAGGGCATCGGTTGCAATAAGACATTGACGGATGTCTTTCTCCGCGGAGAGCTGGCATTGCATAGATCTGACATGCTGTGGTTTTCTGTGGTTCTGACATGAGCAGCCAGTGAGTGCGTGATGCCAGTGGGAGCTCAGAGGGAGTCGCTGGGGTGATTCACAGATTACATCACAAGTGATCAATTTTAAAAAGGTGGGGATGGAGCTGACCTAAGAAAGTGTCCTAGACCTTAGGTCAAAGGTGCTCTATAAATTTAGCAAACAAAGAAAGAAACCCAGAGCACATGTTCCTTAAAGAAGCTTGCGTTCTATCCTTTCATTGTTCGTATCAAAGATTTAACTATGCAAATCTTAAAAGCTGAAAATAAAATGAGAAACCTCAGGCTTAGTTCAGAATCTGTGGTTTAACCTACTGGGATGGGGATCGGAAGTTTTGGGTCAGGGGACAAGTTTTACAAGAGTATTTTCTTAGCTTTCTTAAGCTTCCAGAAGACCTTGTGAAATATTACAAAATGTATTCCCTAGTTCTCTCTTAGTTCTTATACTCCATGTTAATACCATTTATAAGATACAACAATAAGACAGACTCCAAAACTATTGAGAAGACATTCATTGCTCACTGCCAGAAAAGGTATTAGACTGGTGGTATCTTATCTTGAAAAAAAAAATCATTCAAACTGTAAAAATGTAGTGAAACCAATCTGTCTGGAAGAACTGGAAAAGAACTATCCAACTGCTTGCAGACACGCACACACATTTTCTAAGATCTTCACCTAACACAATCATTGTTACCCGCCAAGCATTGTGTATGGTGGAATTGTTTTCAGAAACTTGCAGCCTCATTTTCCATTGAAATGTTTCCAGTCAGACAGATTTCAACCATCGGTTTATTGCAATGCAAGAAACAATCCCTTATACTGTAACTCCATTCATGTGAGTCCAGTGTGCCCCCCTTTTTAATGCAAATGTTATGAACAGGATAAACACTGTAGGCGCTAGATATTTTTTTACTCCTGGGTGGACACAGAGTCATGCAAAATCGCCAAATGTACTGAATTTAGATATGTACAAAAGAAAACAAAAAAAATCCATAGAGAAGCATCCTTCTTTGTGGCTTCAGTAATTCTCAGTAAATGGCATGTAAACTTAATTTCTCTCTCATCTTCTCTCTCTCTCTTTCTCACATGTGCACACACACACAAACACACACACACATACATGCACACACAAGCAATCAATGACAATACACGAAGTTCAAACTAGAAAACAGTTTTGTAAAATTATTTTAACATTTTTGGAGAATATCTTTTCATAATCACCTGGTACTAACATGATCAGCTGTTACTGGAGGCAGTGGAGATACGAGTATCTATAAAATTGAAATAAAGGTAAATTTTTATTGAATTGTTACTTATGGTGTTGAATCCCCAAGGAAGTAAATAAAGACAAATACCCAAAACCTAATGGGATGCCAAAACCCAGAATAATCCAGTTTTCACGTAAAGTTGAACACAAGTAGTAATTCTTTGGAGTCATTTTGGGTGTCTCAATAAGTAACTCCAAAGAGCTATGAACCTACTAAGGCAGAGAAGCAACCCTACATTCCTAAGTCCCCTCCTCACCATACGGCTTCTAGGATCATACAAATCAGGCAAAAATAATAACATAATAAGCATGGCATGTGCATAATACTACCACATTTATGCAAGCTTATATATGTAACCATGAATGTATACTTTTATGATATAAACAATAAAAATTCTATCCATCAGAATTTTTTTCATTAAAGCACTTAAGATCAAAAGTAACACATCTATAGGGATGTTAGCGTGTGTCCCAAGCTGCGTTCGTTCTCCTTGAACAAAACACAATCTCCAGTCACCTTCCTTCCTAATGGAGTATATATTCTTTTGCTTCTCTTCAAAATTGTGAGAAAATGTAGGCCTTGACCAGACACGGTAGGGTTTACAAGAAGACTGGGAAGAGGTGGTGAAGAACAAACACACAGAGGTCATTTTGTAAATCAGCCCCTCTAATTTTCTACAATTTGCAGTTGATAAGAAGGTGTGATAGGCTGAATTGTGTGCCCCTCAAAGTTCATATTTTGAAATTCGAACCCCCAGTGCCTCAGAATGTAGCCTTATTTGGAAACAGGATCATTGCAGATGTAATTAGTTGTTTAGACCATACTGGAGTAGAGTGGGCTCCTAACCTGATGTGACTAATGTCTTTATAAAAAGGGGAAGTTTGGGCATAGACACACACACACACACACACACACACACACACAGATGCACACACAGAATGTCATGTGAACATGACAACACAGATAGAGGTGATGTGTCTTTAAGCCAAGAAATGTCAGAGATTGCCAATAAGCCACCAGAAGCTAGGGAAAAGGCATGGGACAGATTCTTCCTGACAGCTCTCAAAAGAAACAAACCCTAACAGTGCCTTGATCTCAGACTTCCAGCCTTCAGAAGTGTGGCATGATAAATTTCTGTTGTTGAAGCCCCCACACCCTCCCCATTTGTGCCACTCTGTTACAGCAGCCCCAGGAGATGAGTGCAGGAGGTTCCCATCATTATGAGTTTCTGGGTCTACTTTCCAATGAGGAATAATGATAATAACAAGCATAGTAGAGACCTAAGGCTTTATGAAGGACCTCCTATTCCATGAACATCTGAGAGGTGTGTGTTAATACTGTGGTAGACATCCAAAGAAGTGACGTAAAAGCAACCCAAGTGTCCACTGATAGATGAGTGAATAAAGAAGAGGTGGTATATACCGACAATGGAATATTACTCTGCCATAAAAAAGAATGAAATCTTGCCAATTGCAACAACATGGATGGAACCAGAGGGTATTATGCTAAGTGAAATAAGACAGACAAAGAAAGACAAATACCATATGATTTTACTTACATGTGAAATCGAAAAACAAAAACAAATCAAGGGCAGAATCAGACGGATAAATATCGAGAACAAACTGATGGTTGATAGAGAGGAAGGGGTGGGGGATGGGCAAATTGGTGAAGGAGAGTGGAAGTTATAGACTTTCAGTTATGGAATGAATAATTCATGGGAATAAAAGGTACAGCATAGGGAATATAGTCAATGTATTGTAATAGTGTTGTGTGGTGACAGATGGTAGCTACATTTGTGTTAAGTATAGCATTACACACAGACTTGTGGAATCACTATGTTATACACCTGAAAGTAGTGTAATATTGCCTATCATCTATACTTCAACAAAAAATATAGAAATGAAAAATAAATGAAAAACAAAGAAGCAATTTAACAAAATTAATGTGGGTTAGGGAAAGACAGCAATACTACAATAATAGTATAAATGTTGGAGCTATTGTTTGTTTGTTTATCTGTTCGCTTGCTTTTTCCAGAGCTTTTGTTTATAGAAGAGGCGAGAGTAACTATAAACATCAGGAGTAGAAGTTCAGTAGAGGTTTTCTACTGGGAAAGGACAGAGTTCACTTGTGAGTATTTAACGTGTACTTGTTACATGAATAAGTGAATGAATAAGCAATATCTAGCAAAGCTTCAGAGAGGAGGTAAAACTTTAGATCCTGATTTCCCTGAGTGGGTAACATCTCATTTTACACAAAACCAAATCAAAGCAAAAATAACATTTTACCCAAACATGATAGAGTGGTAAATTTTTGAGGAGGAAAAAAAAAAACGTTTACAAGTATTTCACAACCGTTGGAACCAAGTGGTATGACACAAAATATAAGACTTGTTATCAATATTCACAGTATATTGTGAATTTATTTTTAGATTGTTGTATAATATAAAAATAATATATAAAGTAGTCAATGATACAGAATCTTGGGAAGATTCTCAATGCTAGAATACTATGAGACAGTTAGGATGTATGCACTTATGTGTCCTTTGAAAGAAAGAATACTGATTATACCCCACAGAGTAGCATGATCTGATTTTCCTTTCAAGGTTTACCTGGTATTTGGTTTCTCTATAAAGGAAACTTCTCTATATGTGACATACACACATGCACCTGCGAACATATATATGGGCAATATGTCAAAAACAATCTGGCACCTGCTGAGAACAAAAGGATGCTTTTTTCAGTCCAAGCTGGAGTGCTGTCCCCACCCCAAGGGGCCTGCTAAGGAAGAAGACAATTGAGCTCTCTTTTCTTGCTTGAGCAAACCACGGTCAAAGACTGCATGTAGTTATTAACAGGATCAACATTCTGTTTCCCTTCTTGCCTTCCTCTTTCAAGGTCATTATAGGTATAGGAAAGCAAAATAAATCAACCCTTCTCTTTAATTATTTAATGGGATATGAGGAGTTCCATGAAGAGAAATAATATCATAAGTGGGTTGAGGTGGGATAGCAGTCATGAATTGATAACTGTTCCTACTCATTTGACTTGTGTCACACTCCATACTCTACAATACTATGCAGGAAATTTCATCATAGAGATGAACCAGGAAGCAGCTATAGTATCTTTACACAACATAAAACATTCATATATTGTAAATAAATGATATACGGTATAAATATGATTGCTTATTAACTAATGGCCTACACTCAGGCTTCATCTATGACCTATATAAAGGATTTTTGGCATTTAACGCAAAATATACACAAGAGTATTTCCTTGCTTTAAAACTTAAAAAGTGTATTCTCATTAAACAGAAACCTCAAAATCAAGTTCAGACAAAAGCCAAAAAGAATGTCATTCTCCCTCAGATTTTAGTTGGGTTAAAATAGTGCTATTAGGGGCGCCTGGGTGGCGCAGTCGGTTAAGCGTCCGACTTCAGCCAGGTCACGATCTCGCGGTCCGCAGGTTCGAGCCCCGCGTCGGGCTCTGGGCTGATGGCTCAGAGCCTGGAGCCTGTTTCCGATTCTGTGTCTCCCTCTCTCTCTGCCCCTCCCCCGTTCATGCTCTGTCTCTCTCTGTCCCAAAAATAAATAAACGTTAAAAAAAAAAAAAAATTAAAAAAAAAAAATAAAAAAAAATAAAATAAAATAGTGCTATTGCACAGATAGATGTTCAGGTTACCCAAAACAGAGTAAGATAAGAAGAAAAGACTGCTTAGAGGGAAGACAAAATACCTTGCATAAATAAATAACAGATAATTCACACACACACACACACACACACACACACACACACACACGCCAAAGGTTCTCTAACTTTAAAGCTCTGTCAGCTGCCATGGAGAAACCACTGGCAAATTTTCTCCAAAAATAGGACAAAAGAATTATACCAATTCGATGAGAGATGAATGGCAGAATGTTTATCATTAACTAATCTTAAATATATTATTTACTTTGGAAATATTCCCACAACCCCCATGCCATAAATATTAAAACTTAAATTTTTTCTATTGCTTGTATCTACTTATGAGTTTATTTATCGAATTCTCCAGAACTACAGAAGATATACCTTTTGGAAAACAACTTCACATTTTTGTTTCATGGTAGCATTTGAACCACAAACTTAATTCAAAATTTATCTAACAATCTTAACTATAATATCTAATTTCTTCTTACTCAATGGCTTCAAGGATTTCTATGTCTATGGTTCTAACAACAGGTCTAAACAACAGACATAGAACCATGAATGCTCACACTGAAGGAAAGTGTTAGAACATTCATCTTCCATGAGAACAGCCCAAATGAGGACTCACAGAGGACATACCTCATTTGAAAGCCAGCCCTTAGTGATTGAATATAGGTAGTTAAAATAGAAAGGTCTACCATAAGTGAATTATGATCCCTTTCAAAATATGATGTCCCCTTGAGTTTCAAAACTTGCAAAACTTGCAAAAACTTGTTTTCAGTTTGCAATGATTACTTGATTTATTAATCACCTTAGCTATCTTTTTCTTTTCTTTTAAAATTAATTTGAATTAATTTGACATATTACATTCAACAGAAGAATTCTGGGGATTCCTGGGTGGCTCAGTTGGTTGAGCATCTGATTATTGGTTTTAGCTCAGCTCATGATCCCACGGTCGTGGGATCAAGCCCTGTGCCAGGCTCTGTGCTGAGAGTAGAGCCTGCTTGGGATTCTCTCTCTCACCCTCTGCCCCTCTCCCCTGCTTATGCATGCTCTCTCTCTCTCTCTCTCAAGTAAAAAGAAGAAGAAGAAGAAGAAGAAGAAGAAGAAGAAGAAGAAGAAGAAGAAGAAAGAAAAGAAAAGAAAAAAGAAAAGAATTCTGAAATTTTAGGATATTCTCCCCAAAACATGTTTTTGAATATTGAACATTCATTAATTGGGATTGGCCACACACTGTAATTTATAGGGTAAAAGGACTTGGTAAGCTGTACTATTTCTTTCCAAAGAACAGAGACTGTATTTCATTTCAGCCTGGGATACTTGAAGAATGTGTCTTCATTTCTTCTCACTGCAGGCTACAAGCACTGCTGAATTGCTTGGTGGAAACTAGCATCACAATTAATATCTACCTTCCCTATGTCTTTACAAGCTTTGGGAGTTGAGAAGAGAGTAAAACAATAATAACAAAAGCAGATTCAAAGTACTTATAATTCATAATACAACCTCCATAACAGTGCTTCTTAAGTCTAACATTTTTTATTCCCTCCATCTCCCCACCCACCATTTTTTGCTAAGTGCAGTACACCCATATGCTTCAACTAGTGGCCCTCAGCTTTGGCTGCACATTACGATTACCTGGAGAACTCACAAAATGAAATATGGATGACTAGGGCAGGGCTTAGGTTTGGATAGTTTTAAAATGCCTCAGGTGATCCCAGTTTTCAGTCAGTGAGGAGAACAGCTGTATTAAACCAATGGTTTCCAGACCTTTCCAATAACCAGAAACACCTGGGAGACTTTTAAAAGCATGGAACCCTTTGCTACTCTACCATACCTTCTTTTCTATCTGTGAAATGGAATCGGAACTTGTGCAGCATCTACTGTTTGTGATTATTAGCAGCTCCTCTATTATTTTCATGAATCATCAGCTTTGAGAACCACTGAATACGCACTATAATTCAACCAAAAAGGGGAAAAAAAGGAGTTCTGATCAAATATATTTGTATCGCATCAGAATGCGGTCTCATGTTATCTGAATTTCATGGTGAAATCGTCTGTGTTCCTGTGCATCCATTCAGTAAATGTGATGATTGGTCTGTGTGCTGAACTCCCACATAGGACTTAGGGTTCTGTGTTCTGAGAACCTCTCGGTAGTCTCTCCACACTGAGGTGCTAACTCTCTTTGCTGTTCCATTGCTCTCAAGCCTATTTCTGTTACCGAACTTATCACCATGGACGGTTTATATGTCCAATCTGTATAAATTCCTGCAGAGGTACTATGCTTTATGTACACTAGCAGCTTCCTATGGGCCGGACCCTAAAGTGAGTGCTGTACATGTATTATCTCAGAGTTTTTTCACAGTCTTAATTTCCTTATACATAACATGGTTGGTGGGACATCACTTTCTGCTAGTTTATTAAACTGGTTCTCAACTGACAGGAGACTTCTCTGTTAACATTAAAGTGTTATTAATAAACTGAAGCCCTGGGACCTCCAAGGTTGAGGGACGTGAGGACAAGCAAACATTGGGTTAAATCACTCAAAGATCTCCTTTCTGCATCTTTGGCAAAGAACTGACTGCTGCGCATCAGACAAAAGAGTAAGGGAAGCATTTTATCCACTTAAAGCAGAAGGATTCTCACTTTTTCTCAAACCCAATGGGAACTTTTACTATGGACATGCCTTGGAACTTCTGACCTATCTTGAGTAGTTCACAAGTTCTTGAGTGAACTACTCAAGATAACCCAGGAGGCAGTTCATTCAAGAGAAAAAGAGATTTCATTTCAAGAAGTGTTTTTCTCATTGTGATTTCCTAATTTATTTATAATTTTGTTTTTCGTGCATATTGAATAAAATCACCTTTTATGTCAAATGTCCATTTAGAAAAACTGTTTTTATCCCATGCTCACAAGTCACGAAACAATTATATTCAGATTCTCTGTATGATATTTTGATTTCAGTGTCTCCCTCACAACCATTTTTCTGAACCATTTTTCAGAAAACTTAGAGCTTTCAAAAGTACCCTATCTCCTCTTCCATCTGAGTTGCCTGAGATATAGCATTTAGGAATCTATGTAGAATACTGCTGCTGGATAGATTATCCCTAGCCACAAGGACCCACTGGAAAGACACTAGGCCAGTTGAATACTTTATTTTCACTGAGTGTCAGGTCTTGTAAAAATATAAAAACCCAGGCCTTATTCTCCGAACGTCTGATGTTTTTCAAGTGAGGATGGGAGTATGTTGGCTGGAGACACGTCAGAGAAAGAGTGGAGCTAAGATATAGAAAAATCTGGGGGAATCCACAAGTTAGATTTCTCTAGAAGATTTCTGATCCCCTAAAATGTGAAGAAAAATTGAGAAAACCCTTTTATATGGCTCCAATTTGATACAACATATTCTTAAAAAATATTGCTTATAGAAGCTTACAATTAATTCATTAAGTATAGGAAACTACTTGGGTACTTGCATTTCAGAATCACCTAGTTTTAAAAGAATCCCCAAAGTCTTTTTTTTTTTTTTTTTTTTTTTTTTTTTTTGCCACAATGGGCAATGGTGAAGCTAATGGTTTTCAAAGTGGGATGCCTGAAGCAGCTTCAGAATCACCTGGAAACTTTTTAAATGTAATTTTTTTTTTTTTTTTTTCAGAGAGAGAGAGTACGCACACATGCAGGAGAGAGAGAATCCCAAGCAGACTCCATGCCTCCATGCTCAATGTGGAAGCCCGACATTGGGCTTCCTCCCATGACCCTGGGATCATGACCTGAGCCAAAATCAAGAGTTGAACACTCAACTGACTGAGCCATCCAGGAGCCCTAGGAACTTTTTAGAAAAGAAGATTCCCAAGCCCATCCTAGACTGACCGACTCAGAATCTGCCAGTGGGGCCTAGCCCTTTGTGGTTTAACAAGCCTTTCAGGTGATTCCAATTCCTGAATTTTGAAAACATTCTGGTACAAACCAATCTGGGCAGATAGCATCTTTCACAGCTTATTAGAAATGAAGTAGAAAAGAAAGGCATAACTTCCTTCCCCTGGTGACTACATGTTAGCACCCAGCTCAGAGCTTTTCTCCTTCCTTAATCACAAGGGATCAGAGAACAGCATGGTGTATGAAGCCATCATTATGTGATTGCAGTAGGCTAAGCATGACTCCTTTTTGCAGCTACCTGAGGATCTGCTCTTGCTACAGGTGCATTCAGTATGCATGGAAACATCAGACTCCTTGTGCCTAATCTAAATCCTTTTTATGGAAATTAAGCTTTCCTCTTTGTTTAGTTTGCAGTGGCAAGGAACAGCTGGTGAGTAAAATTAGTATGAAAAAATCTTCATATACTTAATGGCCATGATTTAAGTCATTCCTGAGTTTTTTCCTCAAACTAAAAAGCACCTTTTACTCTTACTTCAGTCTCTCTCATGAACTAGTATTCTGCTATTTAAGTTAGGAAAATATAAATTAATTATCCATTTTTAAAATCCATAATTCATTTTAAAAGAGTAAAACCAATATGTCTTGCTCTGCATAAAAATTACTGCAGGCTCAGGAGACAAATACAGACAGAAGCTTGCTAAGGGAACTCAGATGATTTCCAAAATATGCCTGCTTTTCACAAATGTATAGTGACCATTATATCAAGGTTAAAGTTTAACACTAGCACCTTTATTTTTATTTTTTTATATTTTGCTCATATTCGGAAAAAAAGAAAATGCATACTCTTGGAATATTCTGCTAGCACACACTTCCCTTGGTTGTTAAAGCACCCTAATTGTTGCGCTTTTCTTTCTTGTGACTTACGTGGTGGTTCTGACCTCACCTTTATTCCAGGTGTGAATTATGCAATTCAGACTAGCCAATTAGACTCTGCTTCTTCCTACCCACGCTGTTGGATCAGAGATAAGAGCTTTCTCCAATTCAGTCTGAAGAGAGACACTAAGATTAAGTTCTCTGACTTCTTTATCTAAAATTTTGAGGAAGGGACACTTTTTTTAGCTGGAATTGTTAAGAGGATGGGCTGAATGTAGAGCCCTCAGCAACCATCTAATTTGATGAGCCTACCAGCAAGGGAAACAACACAGAGATAAAGCAAAGCTAAGAGATGGAAAGACCTCTAAGAAGGCCCAAGAATTTCCACCATAAAGTTGATTAAGACTGAACTTTTCAGGTAAAAGAACCATTGATTTTTTGTTCTTTTTATTTTTTAAACAAATTTATATTGTATTCTTAATCACTTGTAACCTAATGGGCAGGATGTTGTGACTAATTGGTTTTTGAAAAAGGAAAGATAAATCAACCATGTCTGTAGGCTTTTGGCATGAGTAATGGGGTAGATGGTGGTTCTTTTCCCTGAGATTCTGACAGAACTAAACAGAAGGGCAGGTTTGGTGAATGTTGTATAGAAGTGGGTGGTATAGATAAAACTATGTTGGTTTTAAACATTTTTATTTGACTATACCTGTGAAACATTTATTTAAAAACATATTGTAAGTCACTGATTATGTAGGTCTCTACTTCCTTTAAGAGGTCTAAGCTAAATGTGGCTATTGGGGAGTCATTGAGATATATGCGGTAGCTGGACTAAGAAAATGCCAGAGTGTAGAGGGTGTTCAACATTTATTAAGCCGTGTTATTACCTCCGTGACGTTGAATGGCTCGGGTAAAGTAAGATAATGACAGAAAATTTAGTTTGAGTTGAAAGCTGGAACTCAATGGAATGTACTGCAAAAGCAAGGTTGCCGTGGGTAGCAAAGTGACAGATAAAGAAGCGAAGATGAACACAGATCATGCTTTTAAGAATCTTGGTTGTAATGGAAAAAGATAGAAAAAAAAAAGTACCCTTTGCCTAAATGCGTTTGGATAATTATATATGTATTGCTGTTTGACTCCTAGTTCTTTATATGGGTTCAAGGGTGCTATTACCACTTTCACTTTTGCTGCCAGAATTGTCTGTTGCCATTTTAATTTAACATTACTTATTAAAATGTGGGAGTAGTGTCCAAGCAGATGGTTGTCAGTAAACTGATGACTACAGTTATGGATTAGTGTCCAAATACAATACTCAAAACTTGGTACACTACATAGTTTCCTGAATGTGACTGCCAAAATAAATCTGGCCTGGAAAATAATTTTGAGGATTTTCCCTTCTTGCTTAAATTTTCTTCACTATTTTAAACTAAAGATCTCCTTAAGAAGCTGAGGCTGTGCACATACAGATGAACCACAATATTCATTGAATACAGCTGTAGACTTTCTTGATAAGTTTATTTAGGAAAAACTAGCCCAGTGCAAGGCTCATGTAAACTCCAGTTCCATCCAACATGTTTGTTTTCTTCCAGAGAAAAAATCTGAAACCATTGTAATGTAAAGTATTTACTCACTGTATCTGTGTTGATCAAATCTTAAAGTGAATTCTCACTGGTATTTACCTTATTTGACAGTTCTTGTGCTCAATGACCAAAATAGGCTCTAGAATCTTTTCCTGTCTGTCTCTTCTTCTCTAACCATAGCTACTCCCTTGGTTTATCTCTTAGCAGAAGGCAAGTTGTCTTTTAGTTGGGAAAAGCTGTCACTAGGTCCTCCGTTCCTCCAAAGACTTACTCCCTACTCTTGCTGCTTGGAAAAACAACTGGAATTACAATAAATTGGCTGTGCCCTGAGTAGTTCCCAGCAAGTACAATCTCTAATACACTGCTGTTGTAAATCTATCAAATGCTTGATATTTATGAAGGCTTACCTGAGAGATAAGCAGTCCCTCGAAATCCTCTAAAATTTACTCAGGATTAAGTTAAACCAGCAGAGAGTCCTATCCTTCAATAATAGTTCTCCACCCAAGCCTTTACCTAGTGGTATTTTCCTGGCATGATGTCACTGGACAGTGTTGAGGGGCGCTGTAGGAAGCAGCCTCATGTAGCGGAGGGCTCTGTCTGAGATAAAGGTGTCAGTGAGGGTGATTTTCATCCTGTTACACAGTGTTCTTTTTATAAGGACTCCAGGGAGAAATTTTTTTCTGGCTTTAACACCGGCAAAAGTCATTCTCTTAAGCATTTGGCTTGTTTTTATCTTACGGACCGTCCCATTTTTGGCTTGAAGCAGAACTAATATGTTGTTTAAGATACCTGGCGGCAAAGAGGTCAGCAGGAGGTCATGCTGTCTTCTCTGTGGTGAATTAGGGACATTCATTCATTATCTTTCCAAGTCCTCATTAAAACAGCTTTAATGTGGTGACCATTTGATGGTAGGCATACGCTTTAATCTTATGAATATCAAACCCACCTGGGTTACACTTCCTGTTACGGACAGTTAGCAGAAGCAGGTTAATATGATATTTTAACTCCTTCATCAGCAGCATTTGTGTAGGAATCGAGCTCACTGGTCATGTGAATTTGGCTCAAATGGTCTTTGTAGAGTCCTGATTTATTAGGTTCTGTCTTCAAATCTCTGCTTGCTTAAGATACTTTTAATCATCTGTTTAATTTTGCACCTTACCTTTTTTTTTTGCTCTGATATATTATTTTTCAGGTTACTCTTTAGGCCTGGATATGCCCTATTTTTCTTCCTCATCTGACCTAGATTCAAATTTACACACTGTGAAATAGCTAATAAATTCCCATTAAGGTTGTAAAAGGTGAAGGTTCAACCAGTGTCTAAGTCATCAAATTCTCATGTAAAACTGAATGATCCTTGATATTAACAGCTTGGCAAAAGCACGCTACAGGTCCTTAGGATTTTATGAAAAAAAAAAATTAAGTCATTTGGCTGAGGGCAACCTACCTACTCTAAAATGACTTGAGCATTTCTACAATTTCCATGTCACCTAGGGCAAATCTCCCCTCTCCTAATTAATCTTAAAAAGTAATCTTTTCCCTGGAAATCTGCCCATAGTTCTATCTTTACCTGTACTCATTGTATGATTTTTTTGTGTGTGTATGTGTCTTTGAGGCTGGACATTAAAAGGGAAAGTTTTTGTTCATATTTGGGCGGTCGGAGTCTAGGGAAAGTGGGACAAGAAGCCCCATTGGGAGCTATCCGCCCCCCCCCACCCCTGCAAGCAATAGAGAGTATTACAATGATTTACAGAGACACGTTGAAAGTAAATTATGTTGTAAACGCCTGTCCCCTGGGCCAGCTAAGAATCACAGGAAAAAAATGTAAAAAGTTTGAAATTCCCAACAGCAAAGGTTGACAGGAAAATATGGTTTTGTTTTTCTATGAGTAAAAGTAACTTTTATGTTGTGTTTTCCCATGAGAAATTATAAACTTTCAAAGGAATTTGAGCCTCTTGCATGCACATATAAGAGCAATTTATCTGGTACTGCCCCAGTGAAAACACTCTTAAGACTTTAAAGCTGTTAGAAGTGGGGCTGAATTTCTTCAAGACTGCTACTTCTTATTTGTCCTTACTGTCTCCTCTTGTCAAAACATTTACTCAGACTTCGAAGAGTTGCAAGTTGGCACCATGTTAATAATATGAAAATGCATTTGTGCAGCCCGTGTGGCTGCAATTTTTGTATATATTCATCACTTATTTAATGAATAATGAATCCTTTACGGTAGCTAGGCGACACAGAAGGATATGCAGCAAATTAAAGGAGAACTTGTCAATATAAGATACTGCAAGTGTTGCCAAGGTAGCTTCGCCCCTTTGTAGCCTCCTTGAGGCTCAAACACGGCCTTCTCAGACCCCTGCCTTCCTCTTCCTTCCTCCCTTAATGAGCACCAGCTACAGGAATTCTACAGCCAGGTGGGTAGCGTAAATCATTCAAGTCCATCCTGTGGTTATGAACCTTTTTTACTCCCAAGATATAAAGATCTACCTTCATGTTAAGTCTTTCTTCTTCAGTGTCTCAAGTTAATTAGAAATTAGCCTAAATGATTTTTATTAGAAATTCAAATTTTTCAATGCCATGATAACAGAAATAAGTAAGAGATGGCCCTAACCTGCTACTCACCCTTCTCTGCGGCTAAAACTCCTATCATTAGATTCTTCAGCAGTGTGGCTTAGCAGTGGCTTCTTTTCATCCAGATATTGTTGGTCAGACTCTTTGTCCCCACCCCCTCTCATAATCCCTCCTTTGCCAAAGGTCCAAGTTTTCTCTAGTGTTTATAAACTCTTGCTTGTCAAAATACCAGATAGTCTGTTTTTCCCTAGCAGGGGAAAAAAAAAAAAAAAAAGATGTCATTTCAGGGACGAGGAGCAGACAACAGTAATCCTCCTCTGCCATTCCAGCATCAGTATCAACACTTAAGTGTGCCTTTATTCTCCATCCCATCTAACAGGACTTTCAGGACTTTGTTTCCTTTAGACCTCAGAATTAATTCTAAAGTTTGTATAAACGTCACCACAAAATCTTGGTAAACCTATAAACCTGGTAAAGTGCATGCACATTATATTGACTTAAGGAACTACAGTATCTCTGTGTAATATTCCCACAACTTCAGTGATGAATAGAATGAAAGCTAAACCAGCATCATCCTCATTTTCTCATGCTCTGCTAGACACACACTAAAACCCTGCCGCTATGCGTTGTTTCTTTCCCCACCCCTTCATTTTCTCTGCCTGTGATAGACATATCCTTATTTATGGATTAACAAGTACGAAGATCATGTCACTTCCTGACATAAATGATAATGTACTTTTTGTCCCAGAGATATATTTAGATCAAAAAAAGAATCCTCGTGAAAAGCATCAGATTGAGTTGTTGGTTAAGCAGAGCTACTTAATTAAAATATCACATTAAAATGCTTTTTAGTAAAGAGAAAGCTCAAAGCCAGTGCTTCATTTGCAGTAAGGTTGGGAAAGACATTCCAAATCCCTTCCAGTCGTGCAACTTAGCTTTACTCCAATGTGACCATTAGTCCTTAACCTCGGATAACAAACTTCTAGGGAATGTGAGGCATAGGGAGTCCTCAGAATCATCCTGTGCATGCCTAATCAATAAAAGCTATCCCTTAATTTCTTGGTTAATGATCAGCAAAGGGACAAAGTTTTTTTAACTGGAATTTTCCTGTGTTTAAAAATAACCCCTCTCTGGGGCACCTGGGTGGCTCAGTCGGTTGAGTGTCTGACTTCAGTTCAGGTCATGATCTCACGGTTCATGGGTTCAAGCCCTGTGTTGGGCTCTGTGCTGACAGCTTGGAGCCTGGAACCTGCTTCGGATTCTGTGTCTCCCTCTCTCTCTCTTTGCCTCTCCCTTGCTCATGCTCTATCTCTCTATCTCAAAAATAAATAAACATTAAAAAAATTTAATAGCTGATCTAAATCTACTAAATATTTTCTTGAAGTTTAAATATGGTTGTGTAAAAAGGCCGTATAGGTTGTATAAAAAATGTACTTCCATTTTTGTAGTAAATAAAATTAAACTGCTTAAATTATAGACCACTGGATGGATAGACAGATGGATAGATAAATAACAAGGTACAAATATATCTTGTCTTTGTTCCTAGTTCCTGTAACAAAGCTTCAGAAGTCCTTGGAATTTCCTGAGTGATAGAAGTGTCTCTGTTATGCCAAGGTGGTGACTCCTGGGAGCCTCAAGATAGTTTCAGGATAGGAGAAGCCTTTCACCAAAAAGACCAGTCTTGTGATTAGAGGGTTGGAACTTTCAACCAGCCTTGCTTTCAGATGGAGAGAGGAGGAAGGCTGGAGATTGAGTTCAATTACGTGGTCCATGATTTAATTATGCCTGAGTAATGGAACCCCAATAAAAACTCTGGACCATGAACATGGTGGCACCTCGTGGTTCATAAACACACTTATGTGCTAGGAAGGTGATATGCCTGGATTCCAAGTTCCCCTAAGACCTTGCCCTATGTATCTCTCCCTTTGGTTGTTCCCAATCTATATCTTTTATAATAAAACTATAATCATATGTATAATGCTTTTGGTGAGTTCCGTGAATTCTAGAAAATGACCTAACCAGAGGGGATTGTAGGAACACAATTTATAGTCTGTCAATTGGAAGTGGCACCCAAGACTTGTGGCATCTAAGTTGAGTGCCGTCTTTTGGAGAACATTGCCTCTAACTTGTGGAATCAGGCACATGTGGTTAGTACCAGAATTGAATTCAATTGTAGTTGGTGTCAGAATTGGTGTCAGAACGGAGATGAAATCTTTTTTGAAATTTATTTTTGTTTACCTAATGGTTCAATTTTTCTAAATTAATCAAAAGTTGGAAAAAATAGAAGCGGTAATAGCGAAGAAAGGATTCAATTATTCAAGTACTGAAATAAAAGGACACTTTATGAAGGTGCTGAAATATAAATTTTCACAATTTCATGACCTAGAAAATGGTTAGGTTAATTGAGAACACAATTTAAATTTTAGTTATCTGTATTTTATAAAATGTATATATTACATATTATATATTTATATTAATATCGCTATTAATGTTTATGCTAACTAAGGTAAATAAATTTAACTCCGGTTGAATTTTGAGGCCCAAGAGCACAGAGAGTAATAAGAGAACATCAAGGTAAATAAATATAGAACCTAGTTGATGTTAGGATTTCTCTAGCATAATTGCATACTTTTTCAAGTGCATCTTTAAATTCTTTCATGGCAAGAGAATTGTTTTCTACCCTGAGTATTGAAATGGTCACTTTTCACTTTCCTTATCTGCAAACTAGGAATAGGTCTAGCTCCTACTATTCAATAGTGTTGTGTGGATAAAAGAAAACGTTGGTTTGGGGAGTCTTAGAATTCTACATGTGGTGCTGGGCAATGCCCTTAGTTGCCTCACACAAGAGACCCGTCTGTTCCCTGACTCTACCTCACCACTTTGTCACCTCCCCTGGACTTCTGCTTGCCAATATTTCTCTTCAACGGCCTACCAAATACTGAACTCAAAACTGATTTGTTCCGACGAATGCAGAGAACACAAAGTTGTCACCCCCATTCCCCAGAACGAAGTATTTCTCCTAATTTCTGAGCAATTCTATTACACTGTTGATCCACAGCAAGCCTATGACAAGGAAATTCCTTCAGTTCAGTACAGTGTCTGCTTTTAAATCTAAATGCGACTTTTACATTTATTTGTATTGCAATGCAATTCCTTTCCTTTGTTTCTAACTTGAGTTTAACGCTTCTAAGGTAATCATAAATTTATCCTACCTTTTTAGTATTTGTTACATTTGCATTTGGTAACCTGGTGTTACCTTAAAGGGATAATGTGGTTAGAAAGAACACTGCATTGGCAGTTAGAAGCAAATCAAAAAACCAAATAAATATTTGGGTTTAGATGTGCTAGTTATGCCATTTCAAGATCAATTTTGTAGTTAAAATCTTAGGTTTTCATCCATAAACTTGAGATTATAACATCATCCTCCCTATATAATAGAGTTTCTGTAGGGATCAAATTAAATAAGGAAAACTGTTTTAAAACACTCTATAAAACTGAAAAACAATATTCAAATATAAAGTAGAATCACAACTAATTTATTTTATTTTATATCTTATTTTATTTATTTATTTTTTTAAGAATAACTTGGGATGAAAGCATGAGTTCTTTAGCCACTCACTAGAGACCTTCTCTTTGTCCTTCATCCAAGTTCATTATCCTCTTCTCTTTGGTTTGCTTGTTCTCCAGACCCTTGACCTAGATTTCCCCTCCTCCATAACAATATGAGACTGTTAGATTAGTTATACCTAAGGCTCCATTCTAATGTATTGATAATTATTTTATCCACTTTCTACCAGCTACTTCTTGCTGAGTTCTCCAGATTCAGCCTTTGGAAGTTGGGGGATAGAATGTTAAGGATATTGGTTAAGAAGCCAAATAATCTTTGGTTGGAATCTTCAGTCACTCCCTGGCTAAGTGACCTGGGACAAGTTATTTTACACCTGTATATCCGGGGTTCTTCATCAGTGAAATATTCTTTCCATGTAAGGAAAGTAAATTTCCTTATAAAATTAGTACAAAGTTTGTCAGAGATAATATATCTAAAGTATTTAGACCAGTGCCAACTACTTATTAACTTAAAAATATTTGTGGTGAAAGCAGGTTTAAAAAAAGGGATGGGGGGAAGCATAGGGAAATGACTGAATTTTAATTCGGACCTTACTCCAAATGTTTTCCATGTAAGTGTTATGTTAATTTCAATTTTTTGAGATAGTATGCAATGTCAGATAGAAAGCAAAGAAGCTTTCTGTGGCATTTTCCTGGGTCTCCAGTTTGTAGACAGCAGGTCATGGGACTTTTTGGCCTCTATAATTATATGACCCGATGCCTTATAATAAATCTCTTTATTTTAAATATATGTATCATCTATTCTGTTTCTCTAGAGACACCTGAGGAATACACCAACGTAAGGCAGGAAACTATTAGCTGCATGCCCTTCTTATCCTCCAGCTGCCCATTCAAGAAAGAGTAGGTAGTTTCATATCAATTATCACCATTTTTCCTAATAGTTTATAAGCCATATATATTTAATATGCTTAAAGTGGACTTGATAATTCTGACTCCGTAATTTTAAGAATCACTCCTTCCTTCCTCTCGCAACCAGAAAGATATTTTGTATTATGTAGTCATAGTTAGAATCTATGTATAGGACACAATTGTTTCCTCAGGAGAAACCTACACCGGACTTAGAGATTTGAAATCAAATTAAACAAACAGATGTTGGACTTTTCTTTTCTCATGTGCCCTAGAAGTTCTCCTTAACCCTGTGGTGTTGATTATGCTCTCTTCTACTTGAATTCTCACTGATCCCGTGGATGACCTTAGGAAAAGGAAGGGAAGTTAATAGTCATTTATGATGGCTAATTTTGTGTTAACTTTAATAGGCAAAAGGATGCACAGATAGGTAGTAAAACATTATTTGTGAGTGTGTCTGTGTGGGTGTTTCTGGAAGAGATTGGCATGTGATACAGCAGACAGAGTAAAATCACCTGTCCTCACTCATGTGAGCAATCATCTAATCCACTAGGGCTCAAGTAGAACAAGAAAGTGAAAGGCAAATTGTCTCTGTATTCTTCAGCTAGGATGCCCATCTTTTCCTGACCTTGGACATCAGAGCTTCTGATTCTCAGGCCTTTGGGCTTGGATTAAATTATGCCAATATCGTTGTTCTGAGATTTTGAAATAAAATCCTATTCTTTACGGAGAGCATAAACTATACATCTAAAACAGAATCTTATAAGTAATATTTTACAGCACATTGCAATTCATTAATTACATTCACATTTATCATGTACTTAGATACACAAAATTTTGGAGATTTAGAATAGTCAGATTGCTGAAAGTCACCAGCTGGTTGAAGATAGGTCAAACTGTTATGATTCTATTACATTTTCTCAAATAGAAAATCAGACCAGGATATACTCTCCAAGTTTATTCTCTCAAGTCCCTCATTTTACAAATAAAAAAAAAAAAATAGACATGCTGACAATTATGACAGAAACCCTGGTTTGTTAGCCTTTCTCACCTTATCACTGTACATTCAAATGTAATGATATTTGTAGATATGTAGATATTTTTAAGCATTAAGGACAATACCTGTGCTATCCAAAAGTCATGCCTCCCAAAAAAGGAACATTAGGCATGAAAATAAAAGTATTCTGATTCCCTAATCAACAACCATGAGCCTTTTGAAGTCCCTTGAGAAACCTGTAGGCTGATAAATATTTCTGCCCGAATGCCAATTGGCCAAAGCCTTGCCTGCTCCAGCTGATTTTTAATAGCCGTTCTCTGAACCTTTCACTTTAGGTGCATGAAAGCAGTAGCATTGTCACAATGAGAATACCATCTCCCCAGCAATCTTTGAAGATTCATGTCTGATGCAGAAGTATTAGAGGTGGTTCCATAGTTCCATGTCACTGTTCCATTTAGAACTCTGAGATAGTATGATGACTTCTTTTCACAAGTTGAGACATTTCCTTCCTTTCGTAGTGCCACATACTGCCAGAAAAGCACATTTGCGTAGTATGTTGAAACAATGTGCTCTCAGTTTTGGGCACTCCATGTAATTAAATGATAACACCATCTCAGCAATCTTTTGGTGCTTCCTCCTACCTAGGATGTCATCTACTCATGACTCTTATGTGATTTATAATCTGCACTCTATAAGTTTCACAAAAATAAAACATAAATGCCAGGCCAGAATGACACAAATGGAGAAACAGCCCATTCCCCACCTTCAGCATGATTTGTGATATTTACTGACTAACCAAACACTAGCATGGGATCAGACCCAAATAGCCTTTCAAGACTGGAGTGGTGACAATTGGCAATGGTTAGTGTGGTACCAAAGTATGTACAATATTTGCAGTGTCATAGAACAAGGCTCTTTCCAAAGGGGAAATGCAGCGTTACTGCACAAAGGAGACTGGGAGATGATGTGGGCACAATCCATCCTCCTGGGTATAGGAGGGAACCTAGAAATGTCATAAAATCCCTCTTTGATCTGTTGTCGCTACTGTTGGTTGTATGGGAAATTAACATATTTAATTAACTGTCTGACCAAAGCAGCTGTTACCTTATATAAAACCTTGAACATTGGTGCCTGGCTCATCCCACTAGGTGTTTGAATGTGCCAGGGGCATAAGACTGATGATATTTTTATACTGCATGGCACAGCATGATTCCTCTTGCAATAGGCTCAAGTCAAGATCTTCTTTAAATTCTTCATGGAGAATAATGATGCTCCAGCCCAAATTGCTTAATAACACCCTATGTCAGGCCAGCCAACAGGAAGCTCCATGCACAACAAAATGAACTCTGGCCAATCCAATCGTTTCCAACTTCCAAAAAGGCCCCTGCTGCATAGGCCCTGGCAAAGTCAGGCATGCATCTTTCCTCTTCGTCATCAGGATGCTATTTTAATTACAATTCACTTCTCTTATGACATTATTTGCCTTCTATATATATATATATTTAAACTCCTTGGCTGAAATATTTCTAAATGGAAAGAAGTACTTCAGAGTCAGAAGTTACTTTCATTAGTTTGCTAAGTTGTTGGTCCAAAGCTATTATGGAGATGGTGTAAAATAAATTTAATGCATCTAATTTCATATGGTACATGGATTGGTTTGAAGGATTTCTGTGAGGGGGGTGAGGGACGGTAGAAGGTGGCTTTTCTGGCCATTGAAAAAGCTTTCCTTTACTTGGTTTGTTATTTCACCCAATTGTGAGAGAGTAAGAATCAGGCATTTTCTATTTTGGATGGCTTGAGCTGTGAAGTGATGAGTTTATCTCTAGCAAAGATGGAGGCCAGAATTTTCAATACCTTTCTCGGGGTAATGTGGTAACACTGGTTATCTTGATTGCCTGTGCTGCTCTTTTTCTGAACAAATTGACTCTGCCATTGAATGTGTCTTCCTCATCATACCTTTACTACTGGATACACTTAATATTTTCTTTTGTGCCATTTCTGAAATTCTTGGAAAGTCTTGCAAAGTCTGCAGTTTCGGCCAGGACCATATGTAACTTACAAACAGTTTGCTAGTTCAGCAATTGAAGGGCTCAAAATCCTGATTAGAGAGTGAGGCCCCCATAAAAACTATAGAGAAAAAAGTTAGCTAGCTAGGACTTTACTGTTGGCATCATTATAGTCCAAACTTCTAATAATAAAATATGTGATAGATATATGAAGTAGGTATATGTGATTCTAAAAAGTGATCAATATTTTCAAAAATATAAAACTAAAAAAATTGAATAAATATGAGCATAGACTATCTCATTCTGAATGAGCATATCCTGTGTTGTACTGCATGTGGTCAAAGACCCATTCTAGTTATTTGTTGGAGCTATCATATGAGAATCTCCCAGGATTTAAGGAAGCAAGATGGTGAATGGTTGGCTTATTTTTTTATTGATCCATTGTAAGACGTGTGTGTGTGTGTGTGTGTGTGTGTATACACACACTGACATATATATATATACACATATATGTATATGTATGTTTATAAACCTATTCATACAATTATATATTTCTATCTATGTAAGATATAAGATGAAAATTATTCTTTAAAACCACATTATTAAAACATATGGGATAACTTCACATCTGAAGGTTGGAAGAGCAGCTTCAAGCTTCTAGAATTATACATGTTAGAGAGATAGTGGCCTTATGTCATTGTTAACTTTAATTAGGAATAGACTGCTCAGGTAACTAGGTGATAGTCTCCCTGCTATTATATAACTGATCTTTTGATGATGACCAATGGAATCCTGATTGCTATATTCAGATGGAATTCACCCAAAGCATTCTTGTTATTCAACAAATATATACCATATACTTTCCTTGGACACTGGGGAGAAAGTGAGGAATGAGTAAGTAAAGTATTCTGTCTGTCCTAATGTTGCTTATAGAATAGATATCTAGCAATGACTATAACTGGAGAGTTTCTTTAATAGATATTTGATCAGTATAAGAAAATATATGTATTATATAATCCTATGTTACTATTATATATAGATTATATGTTACTATATAGCTAATATAAATAGAATTAACAAACTATAGGTGATATAGAGTGAAGTTCTGATAATAATTTTTAACCTATTTGTAGCTTTCATTGAATAAAGCATTGTGTTAAGGGATTTATGCACATTCAGTCATGCATTCATAATAATACACATAAGGTAGCTACTGATAGTATCAACATGAAATTGATCAGAACATGAGGAGAGCGCTTAACTTCTAGGTCAATTGTCACCCATAAGTGACAGAAGTTTGTCAGCATAGGTTTTCCATCACAGATGTGATGTGCTGACCTATCACAGAATTCGTCCTGTTAAATGAACTGGTGAAATCTCTAGAAGTCTGTTCTAGTCTGCTTCAGATAATGCTTCTTATGATCACAACTTCGGATCCTGAACTGACTTTCACCTATGCTGTGCTATTCTGCTTTCTTTGTAGGAAGGTTGGTTGGTCGGTTTTACTATTTGCAGAAAGTGCTTAAAATTTTGGTTTGTAATTGCTCACTGCTCTGTAACTATGTTTAACAGAGCTTGCTTTACTCCAGTCGTCTTTGCTAAATGCCCGCTGCCAGGTGTTCATCACCCCTGCAACGTCACCTCTTTCTATTTTTGTGTCCTTGTAACTTTCTCTCCACTTTCTACCAATATGTGCCAGCTCATGCTGCAAGGTAGTCTTGTGAATTGGGCAGGACCTGATACTTAGAGGATAAGAACCCATATGAGTCTTCAAATTACCTCTTTTATATACATACCCCCACCGTACCACTTTCTGGGAAGGATGCCTTTCCACCTGTGTATCCTCAAGCCCTGGTACACTGCTTGTCTTGGGTGGAGTAGGCCATCAATAAATATGGAATGTTAACTGGAATAAATATATTTACTTAAATGCAAACATATTTAATTTGGAAATTCATTCTTCTTTTCATAATATACCAAACTTTTTGGGGGAAAAATTATCTCTCTCCAATGGTCGTTGAATTTGAGTATTCAAAGTAGTGTGCCCTCTCCTAGGCAAATGACACAAGTCAGGAAAATAAGTGTCTGTCACTGTCTCTGTGCATGTCTGTGTCTGTGCATGTGTCTCTTTTTCTGTGTGTCTCTGTGTGCATGTCTCTGTATGTCTCTTTCTCTGTATCTCTGTGTGTGTGTCTCCTCCTTCATGTGTGTCTCCCCTTCTGTATCCCTCTGTCTTGGTGTATGTCCCTGTATCTCTCTCTGTCTCAGCGTGTGTCTGTGTCTCTGTTTCTGTGTGGCTGTGCCCCTGTGTCACCCCCTCCCTCACTGTGTCTGTGTTGCCCTCTCCCAGCCCTCCCTGTGTTCCTCTGAAGTCCCTCCCTCTGTCTCTGTGTTCCCCCCTTCTCTGTCCCTCTGTCTTTCTGCACCCCCCATGCTTCTGTATGTTTGTCTGTCTCTCTCTGTGGCCCTGTATGTGTGTCTGTCCATGTGTATCTGTCTCCCTCTACGTGCATGTGTCTGCATGCATGTGCTGGTCTCTATGTGCCTTTCTTTCTGTGTGTGTGTGTGTGTGTGTGTGTGTGTGTGTGTCTCCTTGTGCACACAGTGTCCATGTACAGGTGTGTGTCTATCTCTGTGTGTCTGTCTGTCTCTTAGAATTAGAGTCTAAAGAAAAAGGACAAAGATGGGGAGGAATGGTTGAAGTTCATCCATTCTAGTATAGACTTCAAAGTATGTATGTCTTAAGTATTCTGCTTCCTGTCGTTTCCTGAGCCTTACGGGTTCTATTTATTTTTTAACAGCATTAAGATATAATTTACAAACAATAAAGTGCACATATATATAAATGCATAATTTAAAAAATGTTGACATATATATCCCCCCATGAAACCATCATCAGAATCAAAATAATGAATATATTCCATTACGCAAAACATTTTCCTTTTAGCCCTTCATAATCCCTCCCTCTTATTTTTCAGCACCCCATCCTCTACCAAATTTAGCAAATACTGATCTTCTTCCTGTCAGTATACGTAAGTTTGCACTTCCTAAACTTTTTTAATACATGGTATCATGAATTAGGTGCTCTTTCTTTTGGTCTGGATTTTTTCACACACCATAATTATTTTGAGATCCATCCATATTGTTGTATATTTCAGTAGTCAGTCATTTTGCTGGTGCAGAATAGTATTTTTTTAAATATTTATATATTTTTGAGAGAGAGAGAGTATATAAGCAAGTGGGGGAGGGGCAGAGAGTGAAGGGGACAGAGGATCTAAAACAACAGACTCTGCTCTTGACTGCAGAGAGCCTGATACAAAGCTTGAATTCACAAACCATGAGATCAGGACAGATAATGCTTAACCCACGAAGCCACCCAGGCACCCTGAATAGTTTTCTATTATGCATTCACCTGTTGATGGGTTTGGAGTTGTTTTCAGGTTTTGGTTATTAGAAACAAAGCAGATATAAACATTTTTATAAAACTCTTTGTGTAAACATAGGCCTTCTTTCTCTGGGGTGACTTCTTGGGGTGGAAATGGTTAGATCCTATGGTAGATGTGCGTTTGACTGCTTTAAGAAACTGCCGAAATATTTTCCAAAAACAGTTGTATCATTCCAATATTAAAGCATTTACTTCATTTTGAGTTAATTTATTGTACAGAGTGAAAGGTATACATAGAGGTTGATTTTTTTTTTTTTTTTTAGCATATGGATATCCAAGTTTTTAGGCCTCATTTTTCATAAAATATTTTCTCTGTTAATTTATCTTTGTTCCATTAAAAATCAGTTGCACATATATGTATGTCTATTTCTGGGCTTTCTATTCTCTCCATGAATCTGTTGTTTTGCTTTGTTTTGTTTTGTTTTCTAATTTTATTCCAGTATCACAACTCTCTTAGTGTAGCTTTACAGTGTTTTGAAATCCAGTGGTCTTAGCCGTCCAAATTTGTCCTGACTTTTAAAGCTTATTTTGGCTATTCCAAGTCCTTTGCTATTTCCATATGAATTTTAGAATCAACTTGTCATTTTTTTTCACAAAATGTTCTACTAAGATGTTGTTTTTTATTGTATTGAAACTGTACCTTAATTTTAAGTGAATTAATATCCTTAATATTGGGAACTTTAACACATGTTCATGATTTCTCTCAATTTATTGAGCAATCGTTTGTAGAATTTAATATGCAGGTCTTTCACATCAGTTGTCAAATTTACCTCAAGTATTTCATATATTCTATTATAAAGGGTTTTTTTCTTTTTTTTTTCTTTTTTTTTCTTTTTTTTTTTTTAACCTTTATTTATTTTTGAGACAGAGAGAGACAGAGCATGAACGGAGGAGGGTCAGAGAGAGAGACACACAGAATCTGAAACAGGCTCCAGGCTCTGAGCTGTGAGCACAGAGCCCGACGCGGGGCTCGAACTCATGGACCACGAGATCACGACCCGAGCTGAAGTCGGATGCTTAACCGACTGAGCCACCCAGGTGCCCCTAAAGGGTTTTTTTCAACTTCACTTTTAATTGTTCATTGCACATATATAGAAATAGAATTGGCTTTTCTGTACTTACCTTGTGTCCTGCAGTTTTGCTAAACTCCTTTATTAGTTTTAAGAGTTCTTATAGATCTCATTGGACAATATTCATAGAGGATGATGTCCTATATAAATGTCAGTTTTACTTTTTTCTTCCTAATCTGGGTATTTTTTTCCACCTGTCTCACTATGCTAGATAGAACCTTCAGCACAGCGGAGAATGGAAGTGCTAAGAATGGACATCCTTGTTTTGTTTTTTGATCTCATGGTAGAAAGCATTTCACAATTAACTATGATGTTAACTGTAGGTTTTCTATGGATTTCCTTAGGTTGAGGAAGTTTCCTTTAGTCCTCGTTTGCTTATAGTTTTTCTCAGAAATAGATGTCATTTTGTGTGAAATTGGATTTTTTTGCATCATTTGAGATGATTTTACATTTTCCTTTACTTTGTTAATATGATGAATAACATTGATTTACCTATTCAATATTAAACCAGCCTCTCATGCTGAGATACAGTCAAGGGTACTTTGCATTCTGCTCTTTATATATTGTTGAGTTCTATTTGGTAAAATGTTTACAGCTTTTGCATCTACTTTCATATAGGATAGTTGTTTCTAGGTTTATTTTAATTGTTGATGTATTTGTTCATTTAGTTTCAGGATAATATTGACCTCAAATGAGTTGAAGTATTTATTCCTTTTCAATTATTTGGAAAAAATATATTTAAAATTGGTGATTTTATTTTGTGAATGTTATGAAGAATTTCCCAGTGAAGCCATCTGGGCTAGAAATGTTCTTTGTGGAACGTTATATAATAAAAAATTCTATTCCTTTAATAGATATGATATAATTTGTCCATTTCTTCTTGAGTAGGCTTTGGTAGTTTTTGTCATTTAAGGAATTCTTTATTTCATCTAACTTGAACTTATTGGCATAAATAAATAACATTAGATTGTAACATTAGATTATATGTCACTTTTCTAATTTCTGATATTGGTAACTTGTGTTTCTGTTTCTTGTCCACTTGGCTAAAGTTTTATTAATTTTAGTGAATTTTTTTTATACAAGAACTAGCTTTTTGTGCCACTGAATTAGTCTATTTTTTCTCTTTAACTGATTTCTGTGTCTAGCATTTATTATTTCTTTCATTTATGTTAAGTTTAATCTGGTTTCTTAATGTGAAACCTGAGGTCATTTATTTAAGAACTTTCCTTTTTCTAGTGCTGTAAATTTTCCCAGTACTGCTTTTGCAATATCACAAAAGTTTGAATAGGTTGCATATTAATTTTTTAGATCAAATACTTTATAATTTATTTGATTTCCTATTTACTCATGTGTACTTTGGTTTATAAATATTGTGGATTTTTGAGACCTCTTTTTTTAATGATTTCTTATTTAATATCACTGAGATGAGAGAGCATATTTTGAATGACACAAACTCTTTAAATGTTATTGAAACTTGGGGCACCTGGGTGGCTCAGTTGGTTGAGTGTCTGACTTCAGCTCAGGTCATGATCTCACGGTCCATCAGGTCAAGTCCTTCATTGAGCTCTGTGCTGACAGAGCCTGGAGCCTGCTTCAGATCCTCTCTTTCTCTCTCTCTCTGTCCCTTCCCTACTCACATACTGTCTCTCTGTCTCTCTGTCTGTTCTGTATGCACCTGGAAAAAAGTGTGTATTTTGCTGCTGTTGGGTGTTATCTAAATGGCAATTGGGCACACTTCATTCATAGTGTTCAAGTCTTTTCTTTGCATACTGATTTTCTATTTATATGTTGTATTGATTGAAGGAAGGCTATTGAAATGTCTGACTATAATTATGCTTTTATTTATTGTTCTTTATAGTTTTATTAGTTTTTGCTTCATATATTTTGAAAAACTTTTATTAGGTGCATATATACTTAGGTTTATTATATCTCTTAATAAGCTGGCCCATTTATTAAATTATATTCTTTATCTCCATTTTTAAATCTACTTTTTCTGACACTTAATGGGTATTCCAACTGTCTTATTAGCACAGCATAACTTTTTCATCATTTTACTTTTATCCTATATTTTTCTGTGTATTTGAATTGTGTCTCTTAGAGGCAATAAGTAGTTGGGTGTTGTTCCCACCCCCATCAGACCATTTATACCTCTTAATTTGGAATTGTACCACATTTAATGTAATTATTGATATAAACCTCTGTTTTCTACCTCCTATTTGATATGTAAAAAAAAATAAATAGTGTTTTAGGAAGTGGTTGAAAAATATCTACTCATACAGATTTTCAGCTGAGATTCCAGAACCTGAACTGCCTACCCTTGCTCCTTATGTTGTCCTTTTATTTCTTTTGTTGTTGTTGTTTTTATTGGATCATGTTTCCTCTTGTTGATTTCTGTATGAGAGTCTGTATCTTAAGCTGTGGTATCCTTTTTGTTTTGCTTTGTTTTTTCTGTCCTAGTTTCTAGTTGAGTGCTTGTGATATATTTTTAAATGTTAGGTTTAACAAAAATGCTTTTTATATGTTAAATATTTTTATTATTGTTTTTATTTTCTTAGTTGGATTATTTCCTATAACTGTACTATCTCAATGATTGTTTTAGAGGTTATTATATATATATATTTTCTAAGTTACCATTCTTGATGGTCTTGACTCTGTGTTGAAGATGCAGATTTATCTCTTATCACTTCTGTCAAATGTGGTTTAACATCATTTATATTGTCAATATTTTAGTGATAAATTTTTATGTATTGAAATATCTTTGCCTTTGTTTTTGAAATATATTTTGCTGGGTGTAGAATTCTAGGTTGACCCTCCCTTTTTTTTTTTTCCCTTTAAATACTATAAACATGTTGCTCCACTGTTTTCTCACTTGCCTTGTTTCTAGCAATAAATCTCCCATCCTTAATCTTATTTTTCTTTCTTTCTTTTTTTTTAAGTTTTCTTTTTCTTTGAGCCATTGGTTGTGATGTACCTTGTGGTTTTATTTTCTGTGGGTGGGTGGGTGTATGGGTGGGTGTTTATTGATTTCATTAGGTTTCTTGGAGGTATAGATTATTATCTTATCACATTTAGAAAATATTTGGCCAGTTTTTGTTCAAATATTTTTCTCCCATACCATCTTTCAGGGACTCCAATTAAATCTATATTAGCCTCCTTGAAATACTACAGATACCTGATATTCTGTGTATGTTTAAAATTATTATCTTTGTATTTTATTTCGGATTGTTTCTATTATATCTGAAGTTCAGTACTTTTTTCTTCAATACCTAGTATGCCATTAATCCCATCTATCTCATTGTATAATATCATCTATCTATATTGTGGTTCTTATGTGAGAGTCCTAATTTGGGTCATCTTTATATCTTCCACTCCTTTTTGTCTCAGTTCAACTTTTTAAACATTTGTAATACATTTGCAACAACAGTTTTAATGTCTTTGCCTGATAGTTTATCATCTGTGTCAGTTTTGAATCTCTTTCAACTCATTGGTTTATCATCATAAAGGTGGTATATTCCTGATTCTTTGCATGTCTGGTCATTTTTATTGGATGGCATACATTGTGAATCTTAACCTGATGAATGCTAGATATTTTTGTATTCACATAAATATTATCAAGCTATTTTCTGAAACACAGTCAAATTTCTTAGAAATGGTCTGATACTTTTGGGTCTTACTTTTAAGGTTTATTAAGCAGAACTAAAGCAGTGCCTAGCCAAGGACTAATTATTTTCCACTACTGAGAAAGATTGTTCTCAGAAATCTACCAGTGTCCTATGAAAGAATAACCTCTCTTTGAATAAAATAAAGAGATTTATGACATTGGTTACAAAGCTTAAAGCAGCAAGAGTCACAGATGACTAAGTTTTCAAGTCTGGCAGAATATAAATGTACCACTGATAAAACAGAAAAGTCACTAGTTGGAGTCAGAGTAAAGTGTTGGGCAGGGGGGAAGTAAAAATGAATACAACTCTATGTGCATGGATTTTTAAATCTCACAAATAAAAACTGCAACTGTATGTTGTCTTCATTCATCATTTGAGGAATATTTTTTTAATTATAAAAGCTTTTTATCAAACATTTACTTAACATGCATCCTTCTGCCAAATACTATTTCCACAGCCATGTTAATGTGTGTATACCCTTTCAATTTTAGTAGTTCACACATTTAATCATGGGTGAAACAAGAGAGACTTAAATGAATTTCCACAAATTCAGAGTCAAATGCTCAAGATGTGAAAAATATACCAGATTCTGAAACTAATTAAAATACGCAAGGAACATGTTAAAATACATTGCCTATTGTAAATTAAACTTTACCTAAGAGCTATCCAGCATAAGAAAAGTTTTGAAGAAAAACATCTAGCAAAATGTTTCTGCCTAATTCCCAGAAAATATGGAGCACTGTGCATGGTTATAAGTTATGTTTCTAACACAAGCCAATATACTTTCCTTAATTTGTTTGGCTAAGACCTAGTAATTTAGTGATAATATAACACATTCAAAGGGATAGGGAAAGAACACTCGTCAGCATCCCCACCACTGCCGTGCAATAAAATTCCAACTTTTTTAAAGAAGAAAAATATAGCATCAAACATAAAAACCTGGGATAAAACCCACAATATGAAAGTAACTGCCTTAATGAAATATTAAAATTGCATCAGGAATACTGTTCTGGCATTAAAAATAAACAATAACATTTTTTCTAGTTATGGTTCACTTCAATTCTTTAAAAATTAATTATTACCTCTTTAAATATTTGATTAAATTAGATTTCAGTGGTCTATCACTATCCACAAAACACAGGGTATGGTGTATAAATTCTCATATCTCAATTTCTGATGTACTTTGTCATGTTATTTAATTCTGTGATGACTTACTCTACTTTTTATTTTTTTTTACTTTGGTAGCTTTATAAAATGAGCACAACTAAAGCTCTCTTATTTTGAGTGCAAATATAGTATATTATTAAGCTCCATAAAAAGTAAAACAAAACAAAACATAACAAAAAACCTGTGACAATAATATTTGATACTTTCCTATCCTACATTGCCTAACTTTCTCACAAAGTCCATTGCAATTCCACTTATGAATCTTATCCTTTAAATCCTATATAATTGTAAGGCAAGAGTCCTACAGCCCAGCTTTAATAGTATATACAATTTGGCTGCCAAGTCAAACATTTTTCACACCTATCTATAACTAGCAATTAAAAACACTTTTTAAGGAAAATAAGCATTTTGAACTGTGGTTCAATTTTGAACTGTGATTCAATTTCTCTAGTTTCAGAGTAAATTTTTGACCCTGCTCTATGTTTAGAGATGTGGCACATAGATGTAATCTTGCCATTAGTATGTTTACTGAGCCACTGTTTTTCATTTCAGAGAATGGTCTTAACATTCATATTGTGCTTAAATTTGCACAACTATACTTGTTGTTTAATTTCAAATGTCAGTCAATGAGCTTTGGAAATGATGCCTCAGAGGACAGCCAGAGGAAACTGTTTACCAGGTTATCTACATTAATTTTGGAGAAAAGAAAAGGAGTTATCAGGTTAGATTGAAGAATGAAGATATGGAAGATATGAGGAGACTTTTATTTAGACAAAGCTTTAATTGGTTTAATTTCTCACATATTAAGAAAAAAAACTTTATGACCCAGTGATAAATGAGTCCGTTTTCTCCAAACTAAACTCACAAGGTGTGACAAACTAGTTTTTTCCCCCACTAGGTCTTACATTTTATTTCCTAGCTCGGCTACCAGAATTGTAATTTCGCGAATCACTCAACCTGTGTTAGACTCAACACCCTACTCCCACCCCAACTTTGGTGTCCCCCATGTACACTTTGTTGCCAAGCAGAGTAGAGCAGATTACGTGGTGTTACTCAATCCACAACTCTTTAATGACTCCATAATCTATTCTGGAAGGAGAAGAAATAGACAGCCATGTTGATGATTTTAGCCCTCTGGCCATAGTTTATTGGATTAAGTATAGACACCCTACTTAAACTATAATAATCTTTTCTCAAGAATGTGAAGTAACAGATGCAGAAGTTCTATAATAACTGTAGTTCTTTGGAAAATGAGATGTTACATTGTTTCAATATCCAAAAGGAACTTGAATCAGGGAAATTCAGTCTTGTTAAAAATTAGAATAAAATAGAAGTACAGAGACAAAAAGACTTCTGAAATGATGTAGGCCCAGAAATATAGGGAGGTTAGTGTCAATTTCTTATCTTCCAGTCCATTTTTTGTCCCCACTGAAGCCCAGGTATGCTTCTTGGTTTTGGATTCCAAGAGATGCTGTTGTACACTTATATTAAGTTCCCCTCTAACCTTGTTGACTGAGCTGGTTTATGTCTTGAACTACTATTTCTCACAATTAAAGCCTTGACTAAAAATGTTAGGAGAATATCTCTCCTCACATTTCTTGTGACTGTACTCTTCCATGTTTAGTAGTGCCTTCACACTTTCAGTAATCACTTCTGTTACAGCAAATACTCAGTGCCCAGGAGGAGACAAGCGGCATGCACTCAGGGAATCAGGAAAGACTATTTGTTTCACACCCGTGCCAGCCCAGTGGAATCACCTCCAAAGACCAAACCCTGAGCCTTGGTGTTGGCCTCTTGTTATGGGTGGGATTTCAGGGGCTCAAGAGAAAAAAACAAAGGGGCAGGGAACAAAGAAAAAAAAACAAAGAAAACGAGAAAAAAACAAAAGGGGCATCAGTTGTGCTACATGGGCAGTTGGCAGATGCAGGAGGCAAGCAAGATTACAGAAGCCAAAGTGTGCAAAGGGAGTATCTGGCCTCGGACATCTGGCTGGCCCCTTTTATATTGCTTTTACCAGCTTTCTTTCTCATTCCCCCATCTTGATTCTCAAGCTGCTGTAATAGACTTAGAGAAAATCAGTTTGTGGGGGCCAGGGAAACCTTTGCTGCCATGGGAGGAGAGGCAAAGAGTGTTCTGGCTTCTTCTTGCTGGACAGGGATGTTGAAGGGAGGAGTGACACAGCTAGGGTTCTTCATCATCCAAAGGAGTGTAGCAACAGCTAGAATGGTCCAACTGGAGCATCATCTGGAGTTTTATAGCTTCTAGGCAAGAGGAAAAAAAAAAAAAAAAACGTGGTTAGCATATTAAGAATACAAGGACCAAACAGGAGGGCTATGAAAAGCATTAGGAGAGGACCAGATAAAAGGAGGAGCCAGGGTACCCAATTCCATATATTGCTCCAGGAGTTCCATGAGTCTGCTAATTCCTGCCTCCATTTGTTGATTTGCTTCTCTAGCTGCTGGACCGTGTCTTGGACTATCCCTGATTGGCTGACATAGAAGCAACATTCTTCATTTAGGAAGAGACATAGCCCTCCCCTTTTGGCAGTTAGCAGGTCCAGCCCTCTTCTGTTTTGTAAGACTACCGCTGCTAGGGAGTCTACTTGGTCTTAGATTTGGTGACCTGTTCTATGCCATCTGTTAGGTCCTTGGATAATTTATGATAATAAGTGGTTGAGGAGACCATTCCTCCTGTTCCCATGCCCATCCCTGCCATTATCCCCAAGGAATCAGCAGGGGTATGACTTGAATGGCTCCTCTTGATTGAGTGTATGCTGCTGAGGGTACTATAAGAGACTGATTGTTGGGTACAGTGTTTATTTGAGGAGTGAGGAAGGCCAGGTACAGATGCCAGTCCAGTTGGCCAGTAGACACACATAGGTGTCTGGCCCCCACATAAAGAGAAGCCCCGGAGGGGCTGACACCAGGGTTGGGTTGTAGGAAGATGATTGAATTTCTGACTGTCAAGAGTCTGGTTGCATTGGCCAATGGTCAGATTGCGACTGGCTCCATTCCCATTTTGTTTGTCAGGCACCTGGGAGCTGTTTGGGACAGTTTGGCTCCAGTTAGTACGGGTCTCACCATGTGGGGGTCTGGGTCTTTAGCTAACAGGGTAACGTTTACAGTTGCCTGTGTTATAGGAGTAGCTGTGTAACTAGAGGATCCTGTGGACAAGCAGAGCCAGCAGGTTCTGGCCAGGCTGGGATTGGTATTATTGAGGAGGCGATGTGTTGCATTTAATATTTGGTCTAGATGGGGATCTAAGACAAATGGCCTATCTGATTTATGGAGGTTGAAGGATTAGGTCATAAGTGACCCAGCAGGCATGAGGAACTTCAGGGCAGGTTGGATCAGAGAGCCCCCAGTGGCGTTTTATTTTTATTTTTCCCACCCCCAAATTTTTTCTGCTTCTGGTACAGGGAGTGACCCTCTTGGTAATATAACATCTATTCGGTATACAGCGATGATACATGGTGGCACAGGGGCATGGCAGTGGTGTCGTTTTATCTCTGTGGACTGGAGCAGCAGGAATTTGTAGAGGGGGAGGGGTTGGAGTAAAAGTTGGGAAGGGTACAGGGGTAGGATTGGAGTAAAAGTTGGGAAGGGTACAGGGTACAGTGCAACCCCGTGCGCCTGTACCATAAGTTTGACCCTCATGAAGACAGTAGATGGGGTTCAGTGGTTGGGAGCAGAGAGTGGCCCTTTGGGCCTTGGGGGAATGATAAGTCATGCATTTACATGGCAGGAGTAAGAAGATTCTTTTTGGACAGGTTAGGAACAGGAATATGTGCAACAGGGACAGGAGATAGGGCGATCCCATCCTGGGGTAGGAGACAGTTATAAAGGCAGAGAACAATATACAGAGGAGGACATCAGTCATAACTCAGATCATATACATCTAAGGAGAATAAGGCATCCTGACACTCATAAGTAGAGGGAGGCTAACAAGAGTTTGTGACTGAGGAGCCAGTCTGTGGGAGTAACTTGGGTCAGCCCCCATAGCAAAGAGTATAACAGCAAGTATGAAAAGAGAAAGAAGTAGGGGATGGCAATGAAATCTGAGAGAATGATTTGCTAGAGTTCATTTAAGTTGCTTGGTGATTTCCTCAAGCTTCTGGTTACAGAGAATTCTCAGAAGTTGGCTGCAGGCCTCTTATCATCTGCTATCTTCTTAAGGGTGATCTGTAGAGGATTGTTCTGGTTAGCAGTTACTTTCCATTTCAAGTGGTTGTCAGGTGATAGATAGGGTGTCTTTACTTGAGAATGGTGGATCCAGGCAGTTAGTCCTGCAACCTCGAGAGCTGTGGGTGTGGTTAGCACAACTAAATAGGGTCTCTTCCAGGTAGGTTTGAGTGGTTCCCTTTTCTAATCTTTTATCCAAACTTGATCTCCAGGTTTGTGAGGGTATATACTTATTCCTAGGAAAATAGGTATCTTGTCTGTCACCATCTATGTATCTCAAATACAGTTTCTCCTAATCCTTGTCATTGTTTTTGTATTTCTAAATTCCCTAGTTCTGTCAAGGTCCTCCTGAATTTGACTAGTGGAGGGGGTCTTCCATATAGGATCTCGAATGGGGAGAATCCTATTTTTGCTTGGGGTATACAGTTGGGGGAGAGCTAGGGATAGTATATCTGGCCAGGGCAAGTTAGTTTTCTGGCAAAGTTTTGCCATTGCTGACTTAAGGGTCCAGTTTATACATTCCACTTTTTCTGAACTCTGGGGCTGCGTGGAAGTTCCACTGGATACCTAGGGTTTTGGCTACTTGTTGCACCACCTCTGCCACAAAATCTGGACCATTGTCTGAGCCTATAGTTAATGTAATGGCATTCCATGTCTGGGAACGATATCCCTTAGCAAGGCCTTGGTTACTTCTCTTGCCTTTTCAGTGCATGTGTGATAGGCTTCAACCCAGCCCAAAAATTTGGTGTAGATGAATACCAGAAGATATTTGTATCTATATGGCATTATTTTGGTAAAGTCTACCTCTAAATCTTCGAAGGGTGTCTGACCACAGTGTTGGATTGCCATGGTCCCAGTGGGGTTTTGTTTGGCGTCATTTTGAGTGCAGAGGAGGCAGTGTTGAGAGATCAAGACACAGAGGGATGGGAGTTGGGCAATTACATAGTAACAGCTTAATAAGGTTTCAAGGGAGGGTTTTTTCCTAGGTGGGTGAGATCATGCTGTTGGAGAACCACCTGGTGGGCTAGCTGCTCTGGTATGTAGATTCTTTGGTCTGGAAATACCCACCATCCTTCTTTTGTCTGGCCTCCTTTTTCCTGTTGTGCCTATCTTGTTTCTTGGATTGTGTACCTTGGGGGAAGTTGGCAGTTCCGGGGCCAGCATGATTTTTGAGAGAGTTGTTTGTTTTCCTGCTGCTTGTTTAGCTGTGGCGTTAGCATGTCAGTTACTATCTGACACTGAATCTTTTCCTGTTTGGTGTCCCTTGCAGTGGATGACTTCCGCCTTCCTCGGTTCCCAGACTGTCCTTAATAGTTCTAGGATTTCTTCCTGATTTTTAATTTCTCTTCCTCCTGTGGTCAAAAGTCCTTTCTGCTTGTATAGAGCCCCACGTACATGTAGAGTGGAAAAGGCGTAGCACGAGTCAGCGTATATGTTGGCCCGTTTGTCTTTACTCAGTTCTAGTGCTCTTATTAGGACCCACAGTTCTGCTCTTTGGGCTGACCATTGTGGCCTATGGAAGGGCCTTTGCTTCTATGACCTCAAAATCAGAGACTACCGTATAACCAGTGTATCTTTTGCCTTTGTTCGTGAAGCTGCTGCTGTCAGCATACAGGATGAAGTCAGGATTTTGTAAGGGCCTGTCTGATAGGTCGGATCAGCTAAAATAGACTTCATCAAGTACCTCTAGACAATCAGGCTCTCAGGGCCCCACCACTGTGGGCAAGAAAGTGTCAGGGTTTAGGGTTTTTATGGCTTCCAATCTTAATCGTGGGTTCTCACATAGCAGTTCCTGATGTTGTGTCATCTGAGCCTGAGTTAGCCAGTGTTGCCCTCTGGCATCATCAGGGTAATAACAGAATGGGGAAACTCAATGTTCAGGTTTTGCTCCAATGTGAGTTTGTCTGCTTCCTTGATTAAAAGTGTGGTGGCTACCAGGGCCCTCAGACAGAATTGCCATCCTGCTGCAACTGAGTCAATCTGCTTTGAAAGGTATATGCCCCTGTTCTCTGCCAAGGTCAAAATTTCTGGGTGAGAACTCCCAGGGCCACCTCATTCTTTTCATGTACAAACAGGTTAAAATCTTGTGATACATCTGGGAATCCCAAGGCCACGCCTCTGTGAGTTTTGTTTTTATGGTTTTGATTGCCTTTTCTTGATTAGGGCCCCAGAAAAGGGGTGCCCTTTCTTCCCCCTTTATTGCCTCTTATAGAAGCCTAGCAAACTCTGAGAATCCAGGGATCCATATTTGACAGAATCCTGCAGTTCCCAGGAACTTTCAGACTTGCCGGCGGGTAGTAGGAACCAGAATGGTACAGACTGCCTGTTTCTATTCGGCTCCCAGCATCCGTTTGCTCTGGGTAATGTTGAAGCCCGAATATTTAACTTCTTGTCGGCAAATCTGTGCCTTTTTCTTTGACACCTGATATCCCGCCTCTGCTAGTAGCCTGGGTAGGGTCCTGGTTCCCTCCAAGAACTGGGTCTGTGTGTGACTGGCTAGCAGGAGATCATCCATATATTGGAGTAGGATACATCCTAGGTCCCATCCCAGAAACCTGGCTAAATCAGATGCCAGTGCCCTAATGAATAAGTTTGGTGAATTTTTGAATCCTTGCGGCGGTCTAGTCCAGGTGAATTGTTCCTTTGCCCCTGTGGTAGGGTTTTCCCATTCAAAAGCAAATAGGGGTTATATTAGATGCTAGCTGGGAGATAGAAGAAGGCATCCTTTAAATCTAGACATGCGAACCATCTGCTTCCAAGGGTGTAAGTCCTAGTAGAGTGTATGGATTAGGCGATGCTGAATGCAGCATGACAACTGATTCATTAATGGCTCTTAGGTCCTGTATGGGGTAGTAATCATTTGTCCCAGGCTTTTTCATTGGCAACGGGGGAATATTCCATGGGGACTGGCATCGTTTTAGAAGTCCCCATTTGAGTAGCCTGTCCCAAGTGCATCTGGATCCCTAGGCATGCCTCTTTGGGACCATATATTGGCATATTTTGACAGGTTGGGCCCCAGGCTTTAGGTCAATTAATATTGGGGGGTGGTTTTTTGCCAGACCAGGGGTGGTTCCTTCCACCCAAACTGAAGGGCATTCAATTCCTAGCTCGGGGACTGCAGCTGGCTCTCTGGGAGGGGAAGTCTATAATATCCATTCCTCTTCCTGTGGAATTGTCAAGGACAAAATCATGGGTTGGACCTTTTTATTTAAGTGCAATTGTGTCTGTCCATCTGAGATGAAGGCTGTTTCTGTATCCAACTTGGCTAGGAAGTCTCTACCTAATGGTGAGACCAGGCAGCCATGTAGATACAGGAATCTATGAACTATTTGGTGACCCCCCCCCACCCCCCCAGCTGGGATTGTCAGGGACCACAAAATGGCCTTTGGGTTTGCGTCCCAGTAGCTCCTACGATGGTGACTTCTTGACCTGAGAGAGGTGCCACCTTGTATGGCACCACAGAGTGTTTGGCCCCAGTGTTGATCATGAAGTCTATTGTCTGGCCCCCTACCTTCATTTTGGCTGTGGGCTTATGGAGACCTAGTTGGATAGAGCTTGGTCCTTCCTAATCAGAATCCACTCCTGCCAGTCCAATCAGGTCAGCCTCCAGTAGTTCTGGTTGGTAGCAGCTGGGTAGAGTGAATTTGGTTTTCCTTTTTGGCAGTTGGGGCATTCGTTTTTCCAGTGTCCAAATTCTTTTCAGTAGGCACATTGATTCCATCCCAGTGATGCCCTTCTTTTTTGTTCTTGAATCCCTAGTGGTTTCCATGGGGGCCCTTCTGGAGGGGGTGGTCATCCCAAGGCTGCAGACAGGAGAGCTGCCTTTTGTTTCATTCTTCGGTTTGCCTCCTTTCTGGCAGCTTGATCCCGATTTACAAAAACTTTGTTCGTGATTTCCAATAATGCGGTGGTGATCTTTCCAGTGAATCCATTCAATTTTTGGAACTTCTGTCTAATGTCACTTTGGGCCTGTCCCACGAAGGCAATATTGACCATGCACTGATTTTTGGGGGCTTCTGAGTCAAATGGGGTGTAAACTGTGAAGGCTTCACATAATCTTTCATAGAAATCAGCCAGACTCTCTTCTGGCTTTTCGATGACCCCAGATACCTTTGCCATGTTGATGGCTTTTTGGCCCCTGCTTTTACTCCCTGGAGAAAGATGAGTTGGTATCTTTCTAATCTGGCCCTTCCCGCCTCTGTGTTGGGGTCCCAGCAGGGCTTCTCTTCGGGTATAGCCTTCCATGCCCAAGCCTCAATGTCTAGTTGCCCATCTGGTGCCAGAGTCTGGAGCCATTTTCTGGCTTTGGTGGCAGTTTGTTGGTACTCTTCCATGTTGAAAGGGGTAAGCAGAAGCCGCTTACATTTGACCCAGGCAGGGCTGTGAGTCTGGGTATGGATTCTAGGAGATCTATCATCATCTGCAGCTTCTCAGAGTAGGACGGCATGTGGTGTGTCCAGTTGAGGAGGTCAGTAGTGGAGAACGGTTCGTAGTAGAAAACCGATTCCCCCTCTTGTAGGGTCCCGTTGGGGCCTGTTCTCTGGGGACCCCTAGTCTCCCGCAGTGGCATTTGCATTGCCATTGAGGGCCTTGGACCTTGAGCCACGGACCTAATGCATCTTCCTGCCAGTTCAGGTGTCCCTGGTTGGGTCAGAATGGCTGCTGGCGGAGGTGAAACTTATAGGGGTGGACTATCAGGCAGGTGAGGTTCCTCTCCCTCTATTGATAGGGTGCTGGGGCCATATGGTGGCAGAAATGGAGGGACTTCTGAATTTTCTTGGAGGATGGGGGGCAGTTTTTTCCTGTTGTGAGGTCCTCTTCTCGGCCTGTGCCACTAAGACCCTACAGTGTCCCTTACTATTAATGCGGAACCGAACCCAAAGAGGCTTGACTTGGGCTATTTCCAGCTGCTTATCAATGTATGGGAATTGATCTGGGTGGCTAGGGTTTCCACTAACTACTTTATAAACAGACTGTGGGGACATCTAGGGGGCCAACCTACACCAAATGTAGGCCATTCTGATTCACAGAGGGTGTGTAATTTCTCGGAGATCAATTTGACCCCATAGTCACCTGAAAATCCCTTTTTAAAACTCTTAATGATATACTCCAAAACAGTTGGTTTTGAGGAATTTCTCCCAATCCTGGTATCCTAGATGGATCCCTCCCAGCATATAGTGTCACAGGATACACACAAGGGAACAGGTCACTTCATCCTCCTGGCCTCTCCCCTCATGCGGACTTAGATGCCTCTTAGCATTGGCGGGTCAGTATAAACCCCAGCATTGGCGGGTCAGTATAAACCCCTGACTCAGATCAGGGCTTTGTGGACCTGATTCTGCCTTGAGCCACATGAGGTCATCACTGAATCGCAGAGTAGGACCCACTCAGGCTCGTAGCCAACACTATGGAGCACGGGCCCTCATGCACACATTCAGACAGATTGCAGACTTCTACCGGGACTTTCCTGTGTGTTAACTATGTCGCCCCGGAGGTGATCAAGCTCCCCTTCCCACTCTAGGACGGGCCTTAACTCAGTCCTGGGTCCCTGGGGACACTTACCAGATCTGATGTTCCATCTGGCAGAATTTTCTGATGCCCCCTGGATTCCGTTCGAGTGCAGCAGGGGCCGACTATTGCCAGGCCCAGCGAGGGTCAGGGTCCAGTGAAATCACCAGCTGCACGCCTTCCTTTCCCTGTCAGGGGCCTGCGATGAGTGACCTCTCCATTGGCCCCCTATATTGACGGCTCAAGGGGCCAGCAGGGGTGTTCCCAACCAATGCACCAAAAATGTTACAGCAAATACTCAGTGCCCAGGAAGAGACCAGTGACACCCACTTGGGGAATCAGGAAATACTGTTTGTTTTGCACCAGTGCTGGCCCAGCCGAGTCACCTCCAAAGGCTGAGCCCTAAGCCTTGGCATCAGCCTCTTTTTATGGGTGGGATTCCAGGGGCACAAGAGAAAAGAAAAGAGGAGGGGATAGGGGTGAGGGGAGGGGAGAGAAAGGGGAGGGGGGTACTTACCAGTCATGCTATGCAGGCAGTTGGCAGATATAGGAGGCAAACAAGATTACAGAAGCCAGGAGCATACAAGGGGAGTATCCAGCCTCAGACATCTGGCTGGCCCCTTTTCTCTTGCAATTACCAACTTTCTTTCTCTCTTCTATTCACTAGGTTTTCATTCAACAGTATTTCATTGAGACCCAACTAGGAGCCAAGGGTTCTTCTAAACCTAGGGTGGTGGTGTTCAACAAAAATACAGTCCCTTATCTCCTGAATTTGGAATTTGGTGGGGAAATATTAATTAATTATGTTAAATTATTATACAATAATGAAGTGAGAAGGGCAACAAAGTGAAAGAGCATCTTTCTGTGAGTGTTTATAAAAAAAATTGACGTAGTTTCAGGATGAATGGCTTCTTTGAGGATATGACATTTTAGCTGATATCTGAAGGAAGAGTAGGTATGGATTTCCAGAAAAGGGGAGGAGCTTGGAAGTATTTTAAGAAAAGTGGGGAGAAGCTCGTAATTCCCTGTTATAAAGAAACCCAAATGATATGTGAACTAAGGTCAAATAGGGCTAGAGTGAAAGAATAAGCAGGAGATGATGTAAGATGTTATTGGGAAAATGTCCAGGGCTAGATCACACATTTAAGGGCATTAAATAATTTGGAATTTATTTCAGAATAATGGAATGCAATAGAAGGCGTTAGAAGCAATGAGTTGGTGTCAGTCACTTTAGTATTTTGAAAATATTATTCTGGCTGCTGTGTCGAAATTGTATTGGTGAGGGATCAGATTAGATGTGGTGGACAAATTAGTTGTTAATTATAGTGCTCCTAGCCAAGAAATGCCACTAGTCTTGTAGTTTGGTATTGGAAATGGAGAAATATTTAGAAGCCCAATTAACAGGACTTGGTGATGATTTACATACAAGAATAAAAGAAGGGTTGGCCACTGTACATGACTCTTGACATTTATGGCTAATGTAACTAAACTGAGGGAAGTAACCCTTACTGAGATATTCTGAAGTTACCATGTTTGGAATAAATGCATAATAAAGGAATAAGTGGAGGAAAATTTATTAATTGTCAGTTAGATATGTTGAATTTGAAGTAGTTTTACATTTTGAATCAACAGCTGGCTAGGGGCACCTGGGTGGTTCAATTGGTTAAGCGTCCAACTTCGGCTCAGGTCATGATCTCGTGGTCCATAAGTTTGAGCCCCATGTCAGGCTCTGTGCTGATAGCTCAGAGCCTAGAGCCTGCTTCAGATTTTGTGTTTCCCCCTCTCTCTGCCCCTCCCCTCCTCTCAAAAATAAGTAAATGTTTTAAAAAATTAAAAAAACTGGTTTAATTAGAATTTCCTCCCAGGACATAGAGGCTGAGAAGCATCAATATATCAAGATAGTCATTAAAACTATGAACATAGATAAGATTACTAAGGGATAAAATAAAAGTGAGAGGATAAGGAAATCTGGGACTAAATCAAGAAGAATTCCCAAATTTTGTGGCTGGATACATGAGGGTAAACCTGAATACCATAGCATCTAAGAGAACTTTCAGAACGATTGGCTCACAAAGTCAAAGCAAGAAGGTATTTACAGAAACAAGGTTGTCAAGGAAGAGGCATGCTGAAAAAAAATTTTTTTAAATTTAAAAAATGTATGTACTGAATTAAATGATATTGACATTACTATTGACCTTACTAAGAGCTGTTCATGTAGTAATAAGGCAGAACTGAGTTGGAAGGGGTGGCAAAGAGAGTAAGAGGTACAAGAAGGAGGTAGTAAATGTTGAGCTTTCTTTCATTTTTTTTTAAAGTTTACCTATGAAGAGAAGGGGTGTTGCGTTGTAGTGACTAGAGGTAAATGGAGCTTCCTCTCCTCTCACTGAATATATGCACTTGGGTGCTGACTTTTAAAATACTTGGAATATATGATGTTTTAATACAGTCATTTTGATTGAACTTGTTGGAGGTGACTATTAGAACGTTTCCAAAAGGCCCTCTTTGCAAGTAATGTACCCAACAGGGAGTTGCATCATTCCTCCCGTCCTTGAAACTAAGCCTGTCCCTGGGTCTTGCTCCACTTTCAAGTCTGTCCCCTCTCTTACTGATTTCACAAGGCATTGTTCGTGTCATTTCATACCTTAACCCATGATGGCACTTTGGAATGAGACTACTCTTCTAAATTATTAGCGTAATGCTATAATCAACACTCAAAACAAATTTGCTAACTTTAATTGCCTAATTACATAGGCAAAATAAATACATTAATTTTCATCCATCGCCTAGGAAGTGTTCTCAGATATAAGGTGATGTAGGTGTGAGGAATCAATAACATTGCTGAGGGTCTAAATTTAATGAATAGGCTGGCTGGATTATCTAAAAAGTTTCCTTCCTCCTTCCTTATCTGTGGGTATAAGAGATACATATTACTGACAATTGATTATAAAGAACAAGGACACATTTTCGTTTTGCCAAATAATAATAACATATAATTTACCTTCAGGATACACATGTGTAGGATCCCAGGAAAAACTGAAAACGAGATGCCCAGATAAGAAATACGAGCATAGTTCTGGATTAAAATAAATGCGAAGAGGTCTTAGCCATTGGAGTTTCTGGATCTCCTAGGCTGCCAGTTATTCCCAGTTCTTCAGTTATTGGTCCATTGGTGTGTCTGCTCCTCAACTCCTTCTTATTTTAGTTATTTTCTTACCCTGTCTTTAAGCAATGTTTAATGTGTGTGTATGTGTGTGTGTATTTTCTCCTCCACCTCAAAGCCAACTTTGAAGTTAACTGTACTTTGTGCTCTTTCCTAAATTCTGACTGTATTTGGCGCAATGAGAGCCTTTCCAGTGTCTCTGTTATGACTTTTCACTTTTAGTGCATGTGGATATCCCCATTATTCTCTTTTCATTTGATAATTCAAATGCCAGAGGGAGAGAATCTAATTGGTCCAGTTAATTGTTTTGAGCCAAATCACAGTGTAGGATTTCTGCCATTCTGTTGTTCAGTTGCCCATGGGTCAGATGGCAGAATCATTCTTATTTAGGAGACCAGTTGACTGGAAATTTCATGTAGAAGCGTCTAAGCACTTAACAGAAAATGTAGTTTAATATTGAGAGCAGGCACAGTGCTCAATAAAAACTTGTTGATACATTAGGTACTATCGGCCTATGATGCATACTCAATTCCTGCCTGCATATCAAAATCACTTGGTGAAGGTTTTGGGAACACTAATTCTAAGGCCTCAGTCTACCTGTTCTAAATTTAGAATCTCTACGGATTCAGTTTGGCAGTCTAGTTTGTTTAAAAAGCTTCACAGTTCATCCTGATCTGTCTTGCAGTCCTGTAGGGTATTTTTTCTTCATATAAGCAGTACCTGAAGCTTTATCAGTCTTCACTCATTTTTCAGTTTATTTTCTTTTCAAGGAGTTTACCTTTTTGTTAGATATTGACTCACTTTCATTATGGATTGCCTAGTTACAAAGCTTTTACAGGTGTATCCATTTTCTCAGAGATTCTAAACTAGGACAAGAAAATTGGTAAACATTATAAGCTAAACATGCAACTGAAAGAGAGTCCTCCTAGAAGATGGGGAATGTTGAGGGCTTTGGAATATCAGAGAAAATATGCTCCATTTAACAGGGCCAGTCATTATTTAGCATATCTGTTCTTGTGCAAATATGGGAGATTGGTGTTGCGAGAATGTCTGTTTTACAACGAAGATGATACAGGCTTTTATGAAAATTTCCACTGTTTCTATATTGACAACTTACTAAATTCCTTCACACGTTCCCACTCTCCTCTCTGCTGGTTTATAACAACTATGTGAAAAGACATCATTGTACTGCAGTTGTTCTTAGAGAAACAATTCACTTTGAAGAAAAATACATGATACTCTACTTTGGGTATAGATAGTGAGGCCTAACAGTCAGGGTTTGTGAGAATAAAGCCATTGGCCCATCATTCTGCATTAGAAAGGAGAAATTCAGGGTGGAGTGTAGTAGGAGAAAATGGGAACAGGAAGATCACAATAATGTTGTAATCTATCTAAAGAAATATAGTCTGTGGTGTTTAGGTGAGGTTAAAATAATTTTAAGAGTCATTTATTTATTTATTTGCATTTTTGTGATTTAATTATCTTCATTATCTCCCCAAACGTGTAATACACACTTCTCCATGTACAAATAATCTCTGTAAATTGAACAAAGGAAAATCGAGCAAAAGCAGCTGAGTCCCATGTCTAGCTTTCAGCATCTCATGGAGAATGGAAATAAGCCATGGGAATGGACATGTGTGTGGAAATAAGAGTTTACAGTTACAACAGCTGGAATCCATCCAAAGGGATCATAAGAACCAAAGATCCTGGGAATTCCCAGAACTTGGGGGGATGCCATTGAACTTCTCAGAATTTGGCATAGAGACCAAGATCCTATCCACCTCTCAATGCTAAGTCATCCTAGGTACCCTATGGGTTACAATAATAAATTGCATGTGACAGTGTTCTTGGCTCTAAATAGCTTATATATCTTATTCAAGATAGAGTTTGGTTATCCTTATCCTCTTCTCTTTAAAATCTGGTACCAAGAACTAAATATGCACAATGGTGCTTTAAATTTGAAGGATGCTGTATAGAGAGTGAAGGCCTCACCCTTACCATGAAATATTCTAAAATGGCAAAAGTAACAGGAAGACAGAGAATAACAGAAGCCTCCTACTGTGACAAGTCAAATCAGGGCTTTAATGGTATGATCTTAAACTATTGATCATGTAGAGTAAGGACTGGGAGAAGCAATGAGAAAATGGTAATCTTACTATGAGGTGTTAGATTAAGACAGATGCAACAATTCTTACTTTTTTTTCCATGGAAGATTTTGAATAGAGATTGAATAAGAAAAAAAGAACTTCTCCGATATCTAAGTAATTATGATAAGAAATTTGAAATACAGAATTGGAAAACAAGACAGGAAATACCACCAGACTTGATGTTGAAATAAACACAAGAATGTGAATATTTGACTTTGCTGTTTGCAGTCTGACAACTATGGAAAAATCACTTAATTCTTGGTTGTCCCCTCTATAAAATGGTAGTATTTGTTCCAGTCCTCTATAGCTGTTACAAAGATAACAAGAAAGAATGTATTTAAAGTTAATTGTCACAACTGTTAACTAAGTTGAATGAATTAATAAGGACCATTTTTGGGGTGCGTGGGTGGCTCAGCTGGTTAAGCCTCCAGCTGTTGACTTTGGCTCAGGTCATGATCTCACATTTCATGAGATTGAGCCCCACTTTGGCTCTGCTCTGAGAGCGTGGAGCTGGTTTGGGATTTTCTCTCTTCCTCTCTCTCTGCCCCTTCCCTGCTTGCTCTCTCTCTCTGTCTCTCTCTCAAAAATAAATAAACGTTTAAAAAGATGATTTTTAATGGCTATAACTGAAATTGAATATAAATAAATGTTCTTGCAACTTGCTTAATGACCATTAATCAAAGGAATTATTTCAACTCCTGACGCACTACCTCTTAGCTTAAAAAAGTGCCTAAATCTCTTTTATTAAGTATAAGAAAAAAGATATGCATTTCTTCATCACCTTTCCTTTTCTTTTAGTCAGCAGTTAGTATACACCTTACTCTCATACTATATTTGGAATCAATGCATAATTTTTAGTTTTTATTTTATTTTATTTGCTTTTTTATTTACATCCAAGTTAGTTAGCATATAGTACAATAATGATCTCCAGAGTAGAATCCAGTGATTCATCCCCTACATACAACAAACACCCAGTGCTCAACCCAATGAGTGTCCTCCTTAATAATCCTTGCCCATTTAGCCCATCCTCCTACCCATGAGGCCCCCAGCAACCCTCAGTTGTCTATATTTAAGAGTCTCTTGTATTTTGTTCTTCTCCTTGTTTTTATATTGTTTTTGCTTCCCTTCCCTTATGTTTGTCTGTTTTGTATCTTAAATTACACGTGAGCAAATTTATATGATATTTGTTTTTCTCTAATTACGCTTAGCATAATACACTGTAGTTCCATCCATGTTTTTGCCAATGGCAAGATTTCATTCTTTTTGATTGCCTAGCAATACTCCATTGTGTGTGTGTGTGTGTGTGTGTGTGTGTGTGTGTGTGTGTGTGTGTACAAACCACATCTTCTTTATCCATTCATCAGTCGATGAACATTTGGGCTCTTTCTATACTTTGGCTATTGTCAATAGTGCTGCTATAAACATTGGGGTACATGTGCCCCTTCAAAATAGCACACCTATGGGGCACCTGGGTGGCTCAGTCAATTAGGCATCCAGCTTCAGCTCAGGTCATGATCTCGCAGTCTGTGAGTTCAAGCCCCGTGTCAGTCTCTGTGCTGACAGCTCAGAGCCTGGAGCCTGTTTTGGATTCTGTGTCTCCCTCTCTCTCTGACCCTCCCCCATTTGTGCTCTGTCTCTCTCTGTCTCAAAAATAAATGTTAAAAAAAATAAAAAAAAATAGCACACCTATATCCTTTGTATAAATACCTAGTAGTTCAAGTGCTGGGTTTTAAAGTAGTTCTATTTTCAATTTTTAACGAACTTCCATACTGTTTTCCAGAGTGGCTGCACCAATTTACATTCCCACCAGTGGTGCAAAAGGGTTCCTCTTTCTCCACATCCTTGCCAACATCTGTCATTGCCTGAGTTGTTAATTTTAGCCATTCTGACAGGTGTGAGGTGATATCTCATTGTGGTTTTGATTTGTATTTCCCTGATGATGAGTGATGTTGAGCATTTTTTCATGTGTCTGTTAGCCATCTGGATGTCTTCTTTGAAAAAGTATCTATTCATGTCTTTTCAATACATAATTTTTAAATAAAAATTACACTATTGAGTTTATATAATGTGGTGGGAACAATTCCCATTGTTTCCCCTAGGCAACTCTTTTTATATCTTCCCTGTACGATATCCCAGAAGAATCAAAGATTATGTTTCTGTGCCCCTGTTCTTGGCAATGATCTCATCAAAATGTCACAACCTCTTGCAAAGGATCTGAATAATTTTCTGGAGTACTTATTACATGATATCCTGGGATATAATTGTTTTAAAATATACATATGAATGCAATATAAGTGTACTATGTGGAATCATGATCTACCTAATTCTGACTCTACATCTGTCATAGGAAACCTGCAGAAATTAGGTTGTCTACTGTTTTTGGTCACTAATGTTAGATATGGAAAAATTTCAACTGTGGACTTTTCCCAGTCATGGAACTTGGTTTTATAAATATTTTAAAGGGATTTTCCCTTCTGTCACCAATTTCAGAGAATAATTGATAAAGCAGCTTTTCTCATGCAGACCTCTTCTCCTTGGTGTGGACTTCCCATACATTATATTTAAAGGTTAGAATAAAATCCATGAGCAATATCAACTGATAACCTATCCAATATCTAACAACTTTCATGAATCGATGTTTTCACAAAACCTCTTGACAAATTATAACCAATTAATAAGAGTAACTATAAGTTAGTTATCTCTTATGACTAATACAATTTCTTCATAATGCAGTATCAATTCAGCTCAATATTTTTCTGAGTAAAGGGTAAGTCAAGGCAGTTTTTAAGTATAAACTACAGCAAATTATATGAAATTGACACTTTAGAAGAACAAAAATGGTTGCCTCAGTGATTACATTATGGCTCAACCCAATATATCCATATACCTCAAAATATTATTTTCTGGGTTTTTTTTGCCTCATAAAAGTCTCAACATGCATATCAAAGCTCATGTACTTTTTCTAGACACTCCATCTAATTGACAAAGTACCTCATGAAGCTATAATGGCTTCTAACAATTAGACAGAATATCTACCATTAAGTAATGAAAAATTCTAAACATTTCCCCATTCTGACTTTTTTATTGTACAGCTTTACTTTTTTATTAATAGCATAAATCCAGTTAAATACCTTATATAACATTTGAGAAGCAATAAATTATAACTTCTTGAATTTATTTTCTGCTTTCTCAGAAGAGTTCATGTCACAGACCTTGTCTTATTGTTCAAAAATCTCCTGAAAATTAGGTAGAGATTATTTTGTTGAGCATTGATAGAACTGCGAAGAGGAAAGGTACACTCCAGCTGACTCTGCGCCTCCATTAAATCTTGACTTGAAAAAGAAGGTACAGGGGCGCCTGGGTGGCGCAGTCGGTTGAGCGTCCGACTTCAGCCAGGTCACGATCTCGCGGTCCGGGAGTTCGAGCCCCGCGTCGGGCTCTGGGCTGATGGCTCAGAGCCTGGAGCCTGTTTCCGATTCTGTGTCTCCCTCTGTCTCTGCCCCTCCCCCGTTCATGCTCTGTCTCTCTCTGTCCCAAAAATAAATAAACGTTGAAAAAAAAAAAATTAAAAAAAAAAAAAAAAAAAGAAAAAGAAGGTACAAGAAAAATCTAATAGCTGAAAGTGAAGCTGATAGAAAGTTTAATAGATTTTTTTTTCCTACTATTAGTATAAAATCCATGAGTCAGGGATCATGTGTGGCGATACGATGAAGTTTTGGGGTGATGGGGGTTCATGGGGCCTGGAGCTGACGGCCAGGAAAGAATTCTGGAAGACATGTTTGGTGTAAAAAGGTGATTTTACTAAAGCACAGGGACAGGACCCATGGGCAGGAAGAACTGCACCCGGTAAGTGTTGGGGCAATAGTATTATGGAGTCAGGGGATCAAGAAGCAGTTTCCAAGAGACTTTCACATGCAGAAGAGTTACTGGAGGCCTAGCTATAGTCCTAAGGTTGTTTTCCCTCTAGCAAATCATTAGCATTAAGACAGTAGGGAGTTCCTGGATTTTAGGCTGTTGATGGGATTGCCTTTTTCTGGTAAACTGGTGGAGACTCATCAATTTAACCATTTGTTTTTTAATCCTCTCCTGTTTTGGGGTAGATGGGAGTATCCAAGGAATATCATACTTGTCCCACCTGGGGGAGGGGTGTGCTAGCTTGTGCTTGGACCCTCAGCCTGCCACATGCTTCCTCACCACTACTACATCTCTAATTTTCAACAAGAATGACTTCCAAGTAAAAATTCTTTATTAAATAGTTTTTAAATGAATACTTAGGCCATTTATTGACATACTTCTATGTCATACATAGTTTTTTGTCATACTTGAGTTATTTTACCACAGCCATAGGAGCATAAAGCTATGCAATTATAGAACAACGTTTCCCTGCACTTGTAATTTTGCATATTAAAAATATACATATCAATTTGTTTTTTAAATAGAAGTCATTATTTTTTTATATTTTTAGATGAGTAGACACGTTTAGGAAGAAAAGTTGGGGTAATTTGCCCAGAATTCGCAGAGACTGGATTCAATCCTTGGTGTGTATAGCTTCTAAGCCCTATATCTTTTCTCAGTAATATATTACATTCTCACATTATTATTGTGATTTTTTTTTTGCTTTCTTTTTAAATGTGTGCTTTAAATGTTAATTTATTTGGTTGAATGATTTTTTTTTCATTCAATTGAGTTGTTAGCAGATAGCCATCATTTCCTTACTTCTTATATTAGAGCTCTTACTAATAATAGATATAAAGAAAAATGAGAGGAATTGTAAAAAGTTAAAATTTAGAAAACATTCATTGGTCAAGACAATTCTCTGGAACTTGGCAGAAATTTGCATAAAGTCCTTAAAAAATGGAAAGATGGTGCCTATAATTTTTATAATTACAATCCTCCTTCGACCCCATCCCATGCAGAGAATTCACATGACCAAAAGAAACAAAAACTGGCCTGAAGGAATGAATGAGACAAGGTTCTGAATGGAAGCAAGGCCTTAGACTTTGTTCAGTTGGATTAAAATCATCAGCAAATGACATGGAAAGGGCAAAGAAGTGCTTCTTTATTCTGCAGAGCAGTGCTACTCCCCAAAATGATGGTAAAAATTCCATTGGTAATGATGTTTGCAAATCAGATATATCTTGAAAACCTTCAGGAAACCCAAGGGTAGTCCTAAGGGCTTGAAACAGAGTCCTGGTACCTACCTCTCAGTAACACGTAGTTAAGTCAAATTTACACAGAAATCTTGTAAGGACCCACTATTTTTTGCTCTGCATTCTGAAATCCATTTACAAAGTCACAAAGAGTTACAAACAAATTTAATTGGTACAGCTCTGAGTTCCTTGTGTTTGAGTGGAAATTAGCACTAAAGAGTAGAAAAGTTCTGTTCAATTTGCAAACACTAAAAGAGGACGCAACGATTTCTTTCTCCATATTCCCTTTTTTTTTTTTTTTTTTAACATTTATTTATTTTTGAGACAGAGAGCATGAATAGGGGAGGGTCAGAGAAAGAGGGAGACACAGAATCTGAAACAGTCTCCAGGCTCTGAGCTGTCAGCACAGAGCCCAAAGTGGGGCTCGAACCCACAGACCGTGAGATCATAACCTGAGCTGAAGTCAGATGCTCAACCAACTGAGCCACCCAGGCGCCCCTCTTTCTCCATATTCTAATAAACACGATTCTGTGCAAAAGTATAAGATCCTTTTACTTCTATAAGTAACCCCTGTTCTCAGTAATTTATTTGTAATCTCCATTATAGTTCAAATAAAGGAAAAAAATCACAGGAGCAGACTGATGAATCTTAGCAGACTTTTTTTTTAAATCTCTTTAAGATCATACACTTTATACAAATATGGCAAAAGCACATGCAAGCAGAAAAAAGTAAACCTAAAACATCACTGGCTTAGAAGATGAAATGTAAAAACAAGGGCTTTCAAAGTGAAGTGGGTGGAAATATTGATAACTGAAGAGGTTTTGCTCACACATTTTATGTTTTGCTCAGACATTTTATGGATCTGGAAGCTGCTATGTTTTGTTATCTCAGGTAAAAAATAAATAGTAGTTTGTTACTCTCAGTCCTGAAAATGGCTGCACCTCTATTACCTAATGTAGTAATGATGCATAATAGGTACCCAATAAATGTTTGAGAACGGTTGAACAAATGAATTGCAAAGTCAATAATGATTCAGTTTTGTGAGCTTAATAGGTGAAAGCAATGTGTTTTTGACACTAGATCTGTATATTTATGGTATTTCTTAGATATAGCTAAATATATATTACACAGTGGTAATCTCTTATGCCTATTGGAATCACTGTGATCATCTAAAATTACTAGTGCCCTCCATCCTGAGAAATTCTGACTCAGTTGCTCTGGGATGAGACCTAGGCAGGAGTACTCTTAAAATCTCCCCAAGTTGGGCAACTGTGCAGTCATGATTGAGAACCACAAGAATTTAGACCAAGTTGTCTGTATTACCAACTAAAGTTTATGATCATCAGCTGTAAGTAGGAGATAGTCACTACCAGGCATCTATTTCCAGCAGTAATCCAAGTAGAATAAATTTTTGGTCACACTGATATTGCAGTGGTGGACATATTTAAGACAAACTTAATAAAAACTCACTACCTGAGTCTATACGTATTTATTTAGCAGGCATTAACTGGGTGTCTACTTTGTGTGGGCAGTATCCCAGCCCTGGCAACACTGTAAGGTGTAAGGTAGACAAGGTTCCTACTCTAATGGAGGAGAGACCACTCTGCCCCATACCAAAGTATTAGAGTCACACACACACACACACACACACACACACACACACACAAACACAAATTAGTGTAGGGCGGGAATATCTACTCTAGATTATGGACTTTGGACAATCTTCCTGGAGGGAAGACCTTAAATTGGAACAACAGGGGTGAAGAGAGCATTCTAGGAAGAGGGAATATATATGAAAAAGACCAAGAATGGCAAAGAGCTTTTGAAGTGGAGGAACTGAAAGAAGGTCATTGTGGTTGGACCATAATGAATGGAAGGGCAGACTTAGTCTCAGCTGAAACTTTGCTTGGATCATGAGAATGGGGATCCTTTATATTTAAAAGATTTAACCTCCTGAAAATGTCGATTCTGTCCAATTTTCCTGTTCTCCTCATTCAATTTTTTTTTCTATCCTCTGTCACCAGCCTAGTCAAAGCCACTACATCTCTTTCCTTGTTACCCCTTCTTGTCCCCTCACTGAAACTAGCATAATCCTCTAAAGGATTAAAATCCTCTAAAGGATCTAAAGATCTGGTTATGTCATGCTATGGCTTAAAACTTTACCATAATTTTTCACTGACCAGGAAAATGTCCCTAGGTCTCACACACTTTTCACGCGCATTCTCTCCTCTCTTAGATCATGTTGTCACTGTCACTCTCCTACCTTCTCCAGCCATATTGAATTTCTTTTAATTGTTACAATTTACCAGACTCTCTCACACGGATTTCCTCCTTAGCCTGCTTGTCCTGTGTGATTTAACCTGGCCATCTGAGAACTTAGATATGTAACTGTTTATTTTTTGTCCCCAGTTAGACTATAATGCAGCATGTAAGCCTCTAGCATACAACCTGGTCTTTATTTATTGAATTAACCCATAAGAGAAAAGATAATTGCACTGAGATAATTTACAAAGAAGTCCTACACTGCTCAAACATGAGATTTTCCTCCCATAATTTCCATCAGAAAACTATAGTTTTTAATAGCAGCACATGATCATTTTTATTCTACTTATAACACTACTTTTTGAAATCAAAAAATAGTTTGTGATATCGTTAAAACTGGGGGATTTTTCTAAGCTTTGGAAAAGATCAGAAAGTGATGGGTAAAGAGCGAAGCACCCTCCACACAACTCTGTGAACACAGAACTAGTCATTTACTATACGCAACACTTAGCCACTTCCACAACTCACTCTGACAAATCTTACCACAAAACCACATGCTCCTCCAATTGCTTGACAGAAGTTCAACTTGAAAAGGTTTCCTTCAGTGTAGATTTTCTGTATGTTTCCAGTTAGTGATAGAAGGGAAGCCTGTCACAGCTTGTGTGGGCTTGGCACTCTCAAGGGGCTTGGGGACCCAAATAAAGGACCAGGGGAGGCATGGAAGATGAGAATAAAAGAAATCATCAGAAACAAGAAAATAAGACAACCCATATGGCTGTTCCCTGTGATGCAGGTTCAGATCTCCTTCGAGGACCTAAATAACATCTTCTGTAGTCTCTTTTCCAAAGAGAATGATCTGGTAGGTGAGACAAGACGGTAATTTTTGCCAAGCAGTAGAAATGCTCAAAACTTAGGCATGAGGTGAACTACATTTTGAGGTGGTTAGTTTGGAGGAAGATTCGATTCCTGGGAGCTGCTAATCTGTGCAAAGAGGTGAGGGAGCAGAAAGAGGTTGTGTGACTCTTTGAAAGACTTCTGGACCAGTTCCATAATGAAGTGCTCAAAGCAACTCTTCACTTCCACAGGGACGCGTTTACTACAAAGAAGTTGGAAACCCAGCAAATACAATAGTAAAGAATGTGTGACCCTAGTTGGGGCAGAGGGGCCTTAGGTGAAGACCCAGTTCTACTGGCTGACAGGTTCCCTGGGTTCCCACAGATACAACTAATACCGTGAGGGCTGGAAACTTAATTCGACCCCCAGTTGGCAACAGAGATGGAGCTTTAGTCAACTGTCATGCGAGCCGAGTATTGTGGCACAGGACCTGACGGAGCCAAAGCTTGTTACCTGAAAGGATTTCAATCGTTGTTCAGGCCAATCATGGAAGTGAATTATGGGGTAGGGAAAAGTGCCTTTATCACTTGTTATCATTTGATTTTGCTGCCTTGATGCATCGTTCTGGCAGCCCACGTAGACTTTTCCCAAGTTAGTTCTCCACTGTAACATTTTATACTTCAGACATCCTTCTCTTCAGTGAAATATTTGCATTCAACAGATGTCTCTTTGCCATGTTTTTAAATCAATGACACTGAAAAATGCAGTCCTTCTGGCAAGGAACAGAGAAGGGAAAGCTTGGGAAAAGAGATAGCATGATGCTAAAATCACAACTTCTGGCACAAAATTGCCTTGGGTGTATATACCAACTATAGGATCATGTTAACCTACATGGCCTCAACTTCCTTATCTGTAAAATGAGAATAGTAACAGCAGCATTTATCTTGTTGGACTGTGGTAAAGATTGAGTGAGAAAATCTAAGCAACATCCTGGGAATCGTACTCAGTACAAACTAGTCTTCAAGAAATCTTAGTGATTATTGTTTTTTGGAATTACTCAAATCATAGCATTACAGTAGCTTTCCACTCACCCAGCATGGGATGAGAGGTCAGACCGAAAAGATGTAAACACATCTGAACCACCCAAACCCATGCAACATCATCTTTAAAATTTCTTTTAATTGAAATACAGTTGACACACAAGGTTAATATTAGTTTCAGGTATGTAATGTAGTAATTTGACAAGTCTATAGCTTACTCTATGCTTACCACAAGTATAGCTACCATCTGTCATCACGCAATGCTGTTACACCATCATTGTCTATGTTCCCTATACGGTACTTTTTATTCTCGGTGATCTGTTCATTCCATAACTGGAAGCCTGTATCTCCTACTCTCCTTCCCCGTTTTGCCCACCCACCCTCTGGCAACAACCATCTGTTTGTTCTCTGTATTTACAGTTCTGATTATATTGTTTTGTTTTTTAGATTTCACATGTAGCTGAAATCATATGGTACTTGGCTTTCTCTGTTTGACTTATTGCACTTAGTATTAATACACTCTAGGTCCATCTGTTTTGTTGCAAATGATAAAACTTCTTTTTTAGGATTGAGTAATATTCCAGTGTGTTTGTGTGTGTACTCCATCTCCTTTATTCATTTATAGATGGACACTCGGGCTGCTTCTATATCTGGGCTATTGTAAATATACTGTAGTAAGTAAGGGTGCATATATTTTTTAAGTTTATTTATTTTGAGAGAATGAGAGAGAGAGAAAGAGCATAAGTGGGGAGGGGCAGAGAGAGAGAGTGAGAAAGGATCACGAACAGGTTCCATGCTGTCAGTGTAGAGCCCAACGTGGGGCTCAAACTCACAAACCAGGAGATCATGACCTGAGCTGAAATCAAGAGTTGGACACTTAACCGACTGAATTATCCAGATATACTAGGGATGCATCTCTTTTTAAATTAATGTTTTTGTTTTCTTTGGGTAAATACCCAGTAATGGAATTACTGAATCATATGGTATTTCTATTTTTAATTGAGATAACTCCATAATATTTTCCACAGTGGCTTCACCAATATTATATTCCCACAAACAATGCACAAAGGTTTATTTTCCCCACATATCTTGCCAACATTTTTGTCTTTTTGACTCTAGAGATTCTAAAAGGGGAAAAGTGAAATCTCATTGTAGTTTTGATTTGCATTTCTTTCATGATTAGTGATGTTGAGCATCTTTTCATGTGTCTGTTGGACACCTGTATGTCTTCTTTGGAAAAGTGTCTGTTGAGGTCCTCTGTCCATTTTGTAATGAAATAATTTGTATTTTGGTATTGACTTGTATAAGTTTTTCATGTATTTTGATGTTAACTCCTTATCTGATATATTATTTGCAAATATCTTCTCCTATTCAGTAGGTCATTTTGTTGGTTTTTTTCACTGTGCAAAAACTTTTTACTTTGATATAGTCCCAATAGTTTATTTTTGCTTTTGTTTCCCTTTTGTTTAGGAGACGTACTTCTAAACATGTTGCCACAGCCAGTGATGATGAAATCGGTGTCTCTGTTCTGTTCTAGAAATTTTATGGCTTCAGGTCTCACATGTAGATCTGTAATCCAGTTTGAGTTTATTTTTGTGCATGGTATAGGGAAGTGATTAAATTTAATTCTTTTGGATGTAGCTGTCCAATTTTTCCGTCACCATTCATTGAAAATACTGTCTTTTCCCCACAGTATATTCTTGACTTCTTTGTCATAGATTAATTGACTATGAGTGTAGGTTTATTTCTGGCCTCTCTATTCTGCTCCCTTGGTCTATGTGTTTATTTTTGTGCTAGTACCATACTGTTTTAATCAATACATATTTGTAGTATATCTTTAACTTTGGGATTGTAATACCTCCTGTTTTGTTTTTATTTCTCAAGATTCCTTTGGTTATTTGGAGTCTTTTGTAGTTGCATACAAATTTTAGTAGTTTTGTTGTAGTTCTGTAAAAAATGCTATTGGTGTTTTGGTAATTTGCATCAAGTCTGTAGATTGCTTTGGGTAGTACAGGTATTTTAACAATATTAATTTTTCTAATCCATGAGCATGGGATACCTCTTTCCATTTGTGTGCATTTCAATTTCTTTCATCATTGTTTTATAGGTTTTAGATTATAAACATTCCATCTCCTTGGTGAAGTTTATTCATAGGTATTTTACTTTTTGGTGTAATTGTAAATGGAATCATTTTCTTAATTCTGTATCTGCTACTTCATTTATAGTGTATAGAAACACAATTGGCTTTTCTGCATTAATTTTGTATCCTGTAAATTTACTGAATTCTTTATTACTTCATATATATATATATATATTACTTCTTATATATATAAATATATACTATTACTTCTAATATATATATATATAACATATGTATGTATATATATTACCTAATATATATATAAAAACATATATATAAATATATATATTATATATATATAAAACATATATATGTATATATATATATATATATTTATATATTTAGTGGAATATTTAGGGTTTGCTCCACATAGCATCATCTTATCTGCAAATGTTTAACATCTACAGTTTAACTTCTTCTCTTCTAAAAACTTGGACGCTTTTATTTCTTGTCTGATTCCTGTGGCTAGGACTTCTAGTACTATGATTAGTAAAAGTGGTAAGAGGGTACATCCTTATTTAGTTCCTGATCTTAGGGGGAAAACTCAGTTTTTCACCATTGAGTATAATGTTTGCTGTAGATTTCTCATATTTGTGGAGAGTTTTTATCATAAATGGATGTTGAATTTTGTCAAATGCTTTTTCTGCATTTATTGAGATGATCATATAAGTTTTATTCTTTGTTTTCTGGATGTGGTGTATCATGTTGATTGATTTGTGAATATTGAACCATCCTTGCATCCCCAGAATAAATATCATTTGATTGTGGTGAATTATTCATTTAATGTATCGTTAAATGTGGTTTGCTAATATTTTGTTGATGTTTTTTGAATTTATTTTCATCAGGGATATTTGCTGCAATTTTCTTTTTTGTAGTGTTTTTGTCTGGTTTTGATATCAGGATAATGTGGGCATTATGAAATGTATTTGGCAGGTTTGCTTCCCCTTCCATTTTTTAGAACAGTTTGGGAAGAATATATAGTAACGCTTCTTTAAATGTTTGGTAGAATTCACCTGGGAATTTATCTGGTCCTGGACTTTTATTTATTGGCAGTTTTTGATTACCAACTCAATTTTATTTCTAGTAATGATATGTTCAGATTTTTTATATCTTCCTGATTCCGTTTTGGAAAATTGTATGTTTCTAGGAATTTATCCATTTAAGTTGTCCAGTTTTGGCATGTAATTTTTTGTAGTATTCTCTTATAATCCACTGTATTTCTTAATGTAAGTTGTTAACTTCTCTTTTATTTCTGAATTTGTTTTTTGGGGTCTTGTCTCTTTCTTGATAAGTTTGGATAAAGGTTTATAAATGGTATTTATCTTCTCAAAGAACCAGCTCTTGGTTTCATTGTTGTTTTTTTTTTTCCTAATTTTTTAAGTCTCTTTCATTTATTTCTTCTCTCATCTTTATTATTTCCTTACTTCCAACTTTGAGCTTTGTTTTTCTTTTTCTAGTTCTTTTAGGTGTATGGTTAGATTGATATTTTTCTTGTTTCTGGAGTTGTACCTATATTGCTATAAATTTTCCTTTTAAACTGGATTATTTGCATCCCAAAGAATTTGGGTAGTTAGGTTTTAATTTTAATTTCTTCCATGCATTTTTTTTATCTCCTCTTTGATTTTCACTGGCCCATCGGCCATTTAGCACCATGATGTTTAGTCTGTGTGTGTTTGTGTTCTTCCAGGTTTTTTCTTTCTTTTCTTGTGATTGATTTCTGGATTCATATGGTTGTAGTCAGAAAAGATGCACAATACACTTTCAATCTTCTTAAATTTATAGAAACTTGTTTTGTGGGTTGATATGTAATCCATCCTGGAAAATATTTCATATGCACTTGAAAATAATGTCTATTGTTTTTTGGATGGAATGTTTTGTATACATCTGTTAAGTTCATCTGGTCTAATGTGTCATTCAATGACATGGTTTCCTTGTTGATACTCTTCTTAGATAATATATCCATAGATGCAAGTGAGGTGTTAAACTCCCCTATTATTAATGTATTACTGTCAATTTCTCCTTTTAGGTCTGCTAATACTTATTTTGTGTATTTAAGTGCTCCCATACTAGATGTATAGATATTTATACTTCTTATATCCTCTTGTTGGATTGACCTTTTTATCATTATATAATATACTTCTTTGTTTCTTGTTTCACCTTATTTTAAAGTCTATTTTGTCTGATATAAGTATTGCTACTGTTTTGTTTTTGTTTTTGCTTCTATTTTCATGTTCTATGTTTTTCATCCTTTCACTTTCACTCTCTGTGTCTTTAGGTCTGAATTGAATCTCTTATAGGAAGCATATAGATAAGTCTTGTTTTGTTTTGTTTTTTAAACCATTCTGCCATTCTGTGTCTTTTGAGTGGTGATTTTGACCAGTTACATTTAAAGTAATTATTGATAGGTATGCACTTATTGCCATACTGTTTTCTGATTATTTTTTGTAGTTATTCTGTAATTTTTGTTATTGTTCTTTCCTTGTGGTTTTATGCCTTTCTTTGTTGTTATGCTTGCATTTCTATTTATTTTTTGTGTATCATCATGGATTTTTGGTTTAGGGTTACCTTGAGGTTCACGTATAGATGGTCATTTAAGTTCATAAAAAATTCATAAAATAATTTTTTTTACTCCTTCAGGTTTTATTCATTTGTCATATTTTATATCTTTCCACTCATAATTGTCTTCCAATTATGGCCTATTCTTTTCCACTTAAAGTCCCTTTAACATTTCTTGTAAGATCGGTTTTGTGATGATGAATTCTTTAATTTGTTTGGAAAACACTTTATTTCTTAGTTCTGAATGATAATCTTTCTGTGTAGCATATTCTTGGTTGTAGGTTTTCTTTTCCTTTCAGCTCCTTGAACATAGCATACCATTCTTTTCTGACCTACAAACTTTCTGCTGAAAAATTAGCTGATAGTCTTATGGGATTTCCCTTGTAAATAACTTTTTGCTTCTCTTTTGCTGATTTACATTTTTTTCTTTAACATTAGCCTTTTACATTCTAATTATTGGGTGTCTAGATGTGGACTTCCTTGGGTTCATCTTTTTTGGAAATCTCTTAGCTTCTTGGGCCCAGATGTCTGTTTCCTTTCCCAGTTAGGGAAGTTTTCAGCTATTATTTATTCATATAAGTCTTCTGCCCCTTTCTGTCCTTCTGGAAGCCTTACAATGTGAATCTTTATTTGCTCAATGTTATCTAAGAGATCCCTTACCCTATCTACCTTTTAATTAAATTCTTTTTTCATTTTACTGTTCAGCTTGGGTGCTTTCCACTACACTGTCTTCTAGATTACTGAGATGTTCTTCAGCATCTACTAATCTATTGTGGATTCCCTTTAGTGTATTTTTTAAAATTTTACTTATGGCATTCTTCTTCACCTGATTGGTTCTTTTTTCTAATTGTTATCTCATTGTTGAATTTCTGAGATCCTCCACTCCTCTCTCAAGTCTGGTGAGCATCTTTATGATCACTGCTTGAAACATTTTATCAAACAGAGTGCTTATCTTCATTTTATTTAGTTATTTTTCTGGGGTTTTGTCTTGTTCTTTTGCTTGGAGGATATTCATCTGTGTTCCCACTTTGCTGGACTTTGTGTTTGTTTCTATGAATTAGGCAGAAGAGCTACTTTTCCTAAAAATAAAAGAATGGCCTTGTGTATGGTCACCCGCTGTATAGAGTGTGTGTGCCTGGTGACTTTGGCTGTCTGGCTGGAGCTGTGTGTGCTGTGGGTTGGGAATCCTAGGGTACTCTGTGCTGGGGCTTCCCTGATGGGATAGCCAGAGCTGAAGTGGGCATGGACTGTGGTAATCCGGGCTCTCTGCACAGAGAGAACCCTGGTGGGATAGCTGAAACTGAATTGGTTGTGAGCCTGGGGGTCCACAGCTCTCAGCATAGAGTGTGCCCTGGCTAGACAGGTTAAGGTGGAATGGCCTGGTCCAGGGATATCCCTGGTTTCTCCACAGAGAGGCCATGCTAGCAGTATACTTGAAGCTGAAGTGGATGCAACCTAGGGTATCCCATGGCTCTCTACATGAAGGGCAGTCTAGAAGGGTAGCTGGGGCTGAGGCAGGGCATGAGCCAGGGGTACCAAGTGTTCTGCACAGGAGACACCTGGGTAGGGCAGTTGGAGCCAAGGCAGGTGGCACCCTGGAAGGACACCTGTGGTTGACATGGGCACTGTCCACAGCAGTGCCAGAACTTTCCACACAGAGGGCTCCCTGGGAGGACACCTGGGGTTGAAGTGGGTAGAAGCCAGGGTACCTTGGGGCCCTTAGTGCAGGGGGTACCCTGACAGTGTGATTGGAGCCAGGGGCAGCATGGGCTGGGGTATCCTGGGGCACTCCACACAAAGGGCACCTTGGTGGCTTAGCTGGGGCCAAGGTGGGGTGCAGGAAGGGGGTCCTTGGGCATTCTACAGAAAAGACACCTTGGCCAGGTACCTGAAGCCAAAGCAGTTGTGAGCCAGGAGATCCCAGAATGCTGTGCCCTAACATGCTGTCTGGAGCCAAAAAGTGTGGGCCCTGAGTGTTCTGGGGTGCTCTGTGTCTCTGTCACCTTGGTGCAATGACTGGAGCTGTAGTGTGTAATGAGCACTGACTAGGGGTGCATCCTGGTGTATGCCACTGTGTGGCTGCCTTTGCGGTATGGCTGGGGCTGGTGTGGGCTAGAGGTCTGGTGCTTGTGAGGCAGCAGGCCAGCTATGGCACCTGAGACACCGCTCTCTTCTGAACTACCAGGATGGAGGGCAAACATCAACTGTGGTGCTGCCAGCTCTTCTGACCCAGATAGATTTCCAACAGTTCCCCCGCTCTTTCGTGGAGTTCTAAGGCTGGGTCTTTTATATACCAATCACTGTTTTAAACAGCAGCTTTTTTTTTCCATGCCCCAGGGTGGATGTATCTTCTCACTCTCCCTCAGCACTTCCCTTCCCCACAGTAGCTGGCAGCTTCAGGGGTGGGGGGTTTCCTTCATTACTGGCGCTCTCTCTTTTGCTTTTTTCTTTGTGGTCTATCTTTGGTTGTGTAGAAACTGTTCAGTCAGCCCTCAGTTTTTCTTCAGGAGGAATGGGTCTATAAATAGGTATTGAATTGGTGTGTCTATGGAGAAAGTGAGTTCAGGGTCTTCCTATATTGCCGACTTGGACCAGAATGCTTATTTAGTCCGTGCAACTTTATTTTTAAACTCCACACCATGTGTAAAGTACTTAACATATCTGAAATACTGAATGTTCAACTACCTATAAATAAGTTTCTTACATATGCACTTGCACTCTTTAGATAGAGCTGAGTCTCCAATAATGGTCTAAAGATAATAGCAGTTATCGCTAAAGCTGGCTAAATTCATCTTGCTGTCGTTTATCTTTCCTTTGACTTTATAGTACTTGAAAATATTGATCTATTTTACAAATGACCATTGTGTACTTTGTCTTTCTTAATTTGGGCATCATTTTTTTTCTCTTTTCTTTCCTGCCCCACTCTTGATATCTCAAACAAGGCTTTCTCTATGTGTGTGATGAATTCACGTTACAGTTAGGTAATAAGATGTGTACAGAAAAAGGTAAATGTTTTTCATAATTAGCCTTAAATAGAAGAGAGTAATCAATGACTAGATGGATAAAAGAATCTTACCCTTTGAAATGTTCTGATTTTACTAAGTTGCATACACAGTGAGATCTGAAATCATAATTTGTAAATAAATCACATTTAAAAACTGCAGCCTGTCTTATTTATGCATTGATTTAATACGCATGGATTCTGGAAACAAATCTATCATTCACTGTGTGATTTTTGGCAAATCACTTAAGTTCTCTGTGCTCTAGTTACACCATGAGTTGTATGAGGATAATAAAATTACTTCCCTTATAGGGTTATGATGAAAATTATGTGAATTAATAATAAAATGCTTAGAACAATGGCTCAAGAGCTACATAAATGTTTGCTATTTTAAAATACAGTAGTGGAGCCCCTGGGTGGCTCAGTGATTTAAATGTCTGACTCTTGGCTTTGCCTCTGGTCATGATCTCACAGTTTGAGTTTGAGCCCCAAATCCGGCTTCACACTGACAGTGCAAAGCCTGCTTGGGATTCTCTCTCTCTCTCTCTCTCTCTCTCTCTCTCTTCTCTGCTCGCTTTCTCTGTCTCTCAAAATAAATAAATAAAAACTTAAACATTTAAAAAAATACAACAGTAATCACAGGGTCACCTGGATGGCTTGGCTGGTTAAGGATCCAATTCTTTTTTTAAAAAAAGTTCTTAACGTTTATTTATCTTTGAGAGAGAGAGAGAGAGAGAGCAGAGGAGGGACAGAGCAAGAGGGAGACACAGAATCTAAAGCAGGCTCCAGGCTCTGGGCTGTCAGCACAGAGCTGGATGTGGGGCTCGAACCCACGAACTGTGAGATCATGACCTGCACCGAAGTCAGACGCTTAACCAACTGAGCCACTCAGATGCCCCAAGCGTCCAATTCTTGATTTCAGCTCAGGTCATAATCTCATAGTTTGTGGGTTCAAGCCCTGCATCAGGCTCCACACTGAAAGTGAAGGGCCTTCTTGGGATTCTCTCTCTTTCTCTTTATGCCCCTCCCCAATTGCATGTACTCTGTCTCTGAAAATAAACTTAAAAATAAATAAAATACTGTAATCACATAGCAAGAGTAAACACTGTAAGGTATTCTTCATGAAGTATAAAAAGACAAACTGATAGACTTGTGAATTTGTCTTTCGAGTTTTCATAGAATCCAGGTGAGAGCCAGAAGATTGTGTGTGTATGTATGTATGCACATGTGTGTATGCATGCGTGTGTATGTTTGTCTACTTTGGCTCCTTCTTTAATATAGCAACTCTAGCTCACACTCCATTTAGCTAAATGAAAGATGTTTACATTTCCTATAAGGCTGTTGCTTTTCCAGTCCCTCTGGCAGCAGATAGAAGAGAATAACATCCTGCTTTGCATGGCTAAAGGCACCTCGGCTGCAACAAAACATTGTATTGAATGTGTCTGAGGAAATAAATGATAGGCTGTTCTCACAAAGACTGTATCATGTTTAAGAGAAGTTTAGCCTTTACCTTTCAATTTTCCATGCAGTTAGCTATTATCCTGAAACATTCCTGGACTCCCAGAGTGCAGCCAGCAGCTTCAGGAACTGACAACATTTATAAGCCACAACTGAGTGGTTTCACTCTGTTGATCCCCCGTTCCAAAGGATACATGTGGGTTTTGGTCACAATTGGGAAAAAAATTGATTGTGTATTTTAAGTGGAAACCTCTTTAGCCATTTTAATGTATATGTGAATTGGAACAATTTCACAGGAGTACTTAAAAGAGTTTTATAATTTTATAAAAAATTAAAGGATCCATAGGTTACTTATCCTTTTTCCAGTGATTTAGCATTAAGAACAATAAAATTTCTAGTATTTTTTATTATTAAGGTATGGTTGATATATAATGTTGTATTAGTATACAGTGTACAACATAGTGATTTAAGAATACTTCTTAATCTTGGACTTTTTAATCTTCTTCACCTATTTTGCCCATCCCCCCAACTCCCTTTTCCTCTGGCAACCACCAGTTTGTTCTCTGTATTTATGAATCTGTTTTATTTTTCAGATTTTATATATAAATGAAGTCATATGGTATTTGTCTTTCTCTGAATTATTTCACTTAACATAATACCCTCTACTCCCTTCCATGTTGGTAGCAATTGGCAAGATCTCATTCTTTTTTTTTTTTTTTTAATTTTTTATGGCCAAGTAATATTCCACTGTGTGTGTGTGTATGTGTGTGTGTATAACATCTTCTTTATCCATTCATCTGCGGATGGACACTTGGGTTGCTTCTGCATCTTGGAAATTGTAGGTACTGCTATAATAAATATGGGTGCATAAATTTTCAAATTACGGTTTTTATTTTCTTTGGGTAAAAAAAAAACAATAGTGCAATTACTGGATCATATGGAATTTCTACTTTAATATTTTTAAGGCATTTTTACTTTTTTTAAAAAGTTTATTTTGAGAGAGAGTGACAGCGTGTGTGCGTGCACATGGGGGGGGGCAGAAAGGGAGAAATAGAATTTCAGGCAGTCTCCACACACCTCAGCCCAGAGCCTGACCTGGGCTCGATCTCACAAACCTCAAGATTGTGACCTGAGCTGAAATTAAGAGTAGGAGCTTAACTGGCTAAGCCAACCAGGAGCCCTATGGGCATTTTTAAAATGTATTTTTTATACATATTTTTATTTGATTGTAGTTGACACACAATATTCCATTAATTCCAGGTGTACAAAATAATGACTCAACAATTCTATACTTAATGCTGTGCTCACCACAAGTGTAGCTACCTTCTGTCATGGTCTGTGTTCCCTATGTTGTACCCTTTATTCCCATGACTTATTCATTCCATAACTGAAAATATGTATCTCCTGCTCCCCTTCACTCATTGCCCATCCCCCTACTTCTGGCAACCATCAGTTCTCTATCAGTCTGATTCTGCTTTTTGTTTATTTGTTTTGGTTTTTTTAGATTTCACATGTAAGTGAAATCATATGGTTTGTCATTCTTTGCTGACTTATTTCACTTAGTATAATACCCTCTAGGTCCATCCATGTTGTCACAAATGGCAAGATCATCCTTTTTTTTTAGCTGAATAATATTCCAGTGTGTGTGTGTGTGTGTGTGTGTGTATTTTCATCCATCTATCCATCTATCAGCGGACACTTGGGTGGCTTCCATATCTTGGCTATTGTAAATAATGCTGAAATAAATAGAGGAGTGGTTATATCTTTTTGAATTAGTGTTTTTGTTTTTTTGGGGGAAATACCAAGTAGTGGAGATACTGGATCATATTTTAACTCTATTTTTACTCTTTGGAGGAACATCAATACCGTTTTCCATAGTGGCTTTACCAATTTATGTGTCCACCAAGAGTACACAAAAATTCTTTTTGCTCAACATCCTTGCCAGCACTTGTTATTTCTTGTCTTATTCTAGCCATTGTGAAAGATGTAAGGTAATGTTTCATTGTGGTTTTGATTTGCATTTCCTTGGTGATTAGTGGTGTTGAACATCTTTTCACATTTGTTGGTCACCTTGTATGTCTTCTTTGAAAAGTCTATTCAGGTTCTCTGCCCATTTTTTAAACAGCTTATTTGTCCTTTAAGGTTTTGTTTTGTTGTTTTGGTATTGAGTTGTATGAGCTTGTATATATTTTGAATATTAATCCCTTATCAGATATATAATTTGCAAATATCTTCTATTCATTAGGTTGCCTTTTTGTTTTGTGGATGATTTTCTTCAGTGTACAAAACCTTTTTATTTTGATACAATCCTGGTAGTTTATTTTTGCTTTTGTTTCTCTTGTGTGAGGAGATCTAACTGTAAAAGTGTTACATTAGCCAATGTCAGTGAAATTACTGCCTGGGTTCTCTTCTAAGAGTTTTATGGTTTCAGGGGTCACATTTAGATCTTTAATCCATTTTGAGTTTATTTTGTGTGTAGTGTAAGAAAGTGGTCCAGTATCATGCTTTTGCATGTAGTTGTCCAGTTTTCTCAGCCCATTTATTGAAGGGACTATCTTTTTTCATTGTATATCCCTTCTTTCTTCATCATAGATTAATTGACCCTATAAATGTGGGTTTATTTCTGGCCTCTATTCTGTTCCATTGATCTGTATGTTATTTTTGTGCCAGTACAATGTTGTTTTGCTTACTACATCTTTATAGTATATCTTGAAATTTGGAATTGTGATATCTCCAGCTTTATTCTTTTTTCTCAAGATTGCTTTAACTATTCAGGGTCTTTTGTGATTTCAAACAAATTTTAGAATTATTTGTTCTAGTTCTGTGAAAAAATGCTATTGGCATATTGAGAGGAATTGCATTTGAATCTGTAGATTGCTTTGAGTAGTATGGGCATGTTAACAATACTAATTCTTCCAGTCCTGATCATGGAATATTCTTCCATTTGTTTGTGTTATCTTCAATTTCTTTCATCAGTGTTTTATGGTTTTCAGAATACAGGTCTGTCCCCTCCTTGGTTAAGTTTATTTCTAGGTATTTTATTCTTTTTGGTACCATGGTAAATGGGATTGTTTTCTTAATGTCTCTTCTTGCTACTTTGTTATTAGTGTATAGAAACACAATAAGTTTTTCTGCATTTTGTATCTTGCAAATTGAATGCATTTATTACTTCTAATAGTTTTTTGGGTGTGAAGTCTTTAGGTTTTTCTATATATTGTATCATGTCTCAAAATATTGACTGTTTAACTTCTTACTTTCCAATTTGTAAGGCATGTATGTATGTATGTATATTGCTTGATTGATCTGGCTAGGATTTTCAGTACTATATTGATAAAAGTTGTGATAGTGGACATCCTTGTCTTGTCCTGATCTTAGAGGAAAATCTGTCAGTTTTTCACTATTGAGTATGATGTTAGCTGTGGGTTTCTCATATTCGTGGAGGATTTATGTAATGAATGGGTGCTGAATTTTGTCAAGTGCTTTTTTCGCATCTATTGAGGCAATCATATGATTTTTATCTTTCCTCTTGTTAATGTGATAATTCCTATTGATTGTTTTGTGAGTATTTAACCACCCTTGCATCCTCAGAAAAAAATCCCACATGATCATGGTGAATGATCCCTTTAATGTATTGATAAATGCAGTTTGCTAATATTTTGTTGGGGTCCTTTGCATCTATTTTCATTAGAGATATTTACTGAAAGTTTTCCAGTTTTGTAGTGTCTTTGGTTTTAGTATCAGGGTAATTCTGGCCTTGTAGAATATATTCAGAAGCTTTCCTTCTTGTATGTTTTTGAATAGTTGGAGAAGAATAGGTATTAATTCTTTAAATGTTTGGTAAAATTCACCTGCAAAGCCATTTGGGTCTGGAATTTTCCTTGTTAATGTGCTTTTGTTGTTTTTGTTGTTGTTGTGCATTTATTTTTTGGACTTTTTTTGATTATTTAATATTACTACTAGTAACAGGCTTTTTAGATTGTCTATGCATGTTTCTAGAAATTTATTTTTTCTAGGTTGCCCAATTGTTTGGAATATAATTTTTCATAGTGTTTTCTTATAATCCTGTTTTTCTGTATTATTGGATATTACTTCTCTTTTATTTCTGGTTTTTATTTGGGTTCTCTCTTTTCCTTGATGAGTATTACTGAAGGTTTATACATTTTGTTTCTTTTCAAAGAACTATCTCTTGGTTTTGCTGATCTTTTCTATTGTTTTTTTTTAGTCGCCATTTCATTTATTTCTGCTCTAACATTTATTATTGTCTTCCTTTCCTTCTACTGACTTTGGGCTTTGTTCTTTTTCTGTTTCCTTTAGGTGTAAGGTTAGATTGTTTGAAATTTTATTGTTTCTTGAATTAGGCCTGTATCACTATAAATTTCCCTCTTAGAACTGCTTTAGCTGTGTGCCAAAGATTTCAGATAGCTTTCATTTTCGTTTTTCTCCACGTATTTTTTGTTTGTTTTTTTCTGCTTGATTTCTTCATTGACCCATTGGCTGTTTAACATTATGTTGTTTAGCCTGCATGTGTTTGTGTTTTTTTTTTTTTTTTCAGTTTTTTTTTTCTTGTGATTGATTTTCTAGTTTTACTCCATCATGGTCTCAAAAGATACATGATATATATCAATCTTCTTAAATTTATTGAGACTTTTTGTGGTCTAAAAATGATTTATCTTGGGCAATGTTCCATGTGTACTTGAATATAATGTATATTCTGCTTTTGGATGAAATTTCAGGCTGTATCTGTTCATCTGGTTTAATGTGTTGTTCATAGCACTATTTATTGATTTTTTTTTGTGTTTGTGTGGATGACCCACTGATGTAAGTAGGGTATTAGTTACCTATTGTTGTATTACTGTCAATTTCACCCTTTATGTCTGTTAATATTTGCTATATGTATTTATTTGCCCTCATATTGGGTGCATAGATAATTACAATTGTTATATCCCCTTATTGTATTGTCTTTTTTTATCATTATGTAACATTGTTCTTGGTTTCTTGTTACAGTTTGTTTTAAAGTCTATTTTGTCTTTTTTTTTTTCTTCTGTTTTCATGGAATAACCTTCTCTATCCCTTCACTTTCAGTCTGTATGTGTCTTTAGGTCTGAAGTAGTCTCCTGTAAGCAGCTTATAGATGAGTCTTTTTTTTTTTTTTTTAAATCCATTCTGCCACTGTTTGAGTTTTAGAATATTTAGACCAGTTACATTTAAAGTAATTATTGATAGGTATGCAGTTACTACCATTTTTGTGAATTGTTATCTGGTTGTTTTTGTATTTTGTTTTTCTTTTTTCTTATGGTTTGATGGTTTTCTTTATTGTTATGCTTGGATTCCTATTATTTTTTATGGGTGTGTATCTATTATAGGTTTTTGATTTGTGGTTATGATGGGATTCATATATATATATCTTCTGGGTATAATGGTTATGTTGAGGGTCACTTAAGTTTGAACACATAAAGCACTGAACTTTTATTCTCCCTCCATGTTTCATATATATATATATATATATACAATGTCATATTTTACATATTTTTACATTTTTAAAATATTTTACATTTTTATCCCTTGAATCATTTTTGTAGATAATACTTAAATTTTATTACTTTTATGTTTTAACCTCTTTACTGGCTTTATAAGTACTTAATCTTATTCTTTTGCTTCTACCTATGAATTTTTTCCTTTTATAATTTTCTTCTAGATATGGCCTTTCTATTTAAAAAATCATTTGTAACATTTCTTTTAAAGTTGGCTTAGTGGTGATGAACTTCTTTAACTTTTGTCTGGAAAACTCTTTATATCTCCAATTCCAAATGATAACCTTGCCAGGTATAGTATTCTAGTATTGTTGGTTGTGGGTTTTTTTTTTTTTTTTTTTTTTTCTTTCAGTACTTTGAATATTTCATGCCATTCCCTTTTGGTCTGTATATTCTCCTGAGAAATCAGCGACTGTCCTTATGGGGTTTCCCTTGTGCGTTATCTGTTGCTTCTCTCTTGCTGCTTTTAAGATTCTCTATCATTACCTTTTGACATTTTAATCATTACGTGTCTTGGTGTCAACATTCTTGGCTTCAACTTCTAGGGGCTCTGTGATTCCTGGATTTCCTTGCCCTGATTAGGGAATTTTCCAGCTTCTATTTCCTTCAATAAGTTTTTGCCCTCTTTTTTCTCTTCTCCTTGGATTCCCCTACAGCACAAAGGTTATTATACTTGGTGATGTCTCTATTTTTTATATTTACTGTTCAGCTTGTTTGCTGTTACCCTGTGTTCCAGATCACTGATCTGTTCTTCTGCATCCTCTAATTTGCTTTTGATTCCCTCTAGCGTAGTTTTCATTTCAGTTATTAAATTCTCCAGCTCTTATTTTTTTATATATTTCTTTTATATTTTTGTTGAAATTCTCACTGACTTCATCCCCTTTTTTCTCAAGTTTAGTGAATATCTTTAGGACCATTATTTAGAACTCGTTACCAATTTTATTACTTTTCTTCATGCTCTTTAGGGCTTTTTTTTTTTTTGTTTTCTGTGATTTTTGTGTTGTTCCTTCACTTGGGACATATCCCTCTGTCTCCTCATTTTTGTCTAACTCTCTGTGTTTGTTTCTATATATTAGGTAGGCCAACTATATCCTCCTGGTTTTGAAAATAGTGGCTTTGTGTAGAAGAGATTCTGTGATGTCCTGTAACTCAATCCCCCTAGTCTCCAGAGTTAGGAGCTCCAGGGGTGTCCCTTTTGTGGGCTGTTTGTATCCCTTTGTTGCTCAGCTATGATTGCTGTGGGCACATTGGTGGTTGGGGCTGGCACTTAGCCCAGCTGGCTACAGTGACCTGCTTTGCCTATTGTGGGCACACTGGGCAGAGTTTGCTCCTAACACTGTTAAAGCCCAGATACAGGTGCCATGAGCTTGCTAGTGTACAAGACTGGCCCACATCCTGGTTGTTTGTATTTATCAGCTCTGACAGCTGTGGGTACACGAAAGGTTAGGGCTTGCTCCCTTTTTAGCTAGCTTAGGTGCCTGTGGACATGCTCGTATGTTGGGTTATCTTCTGACCCCCAGGGCAGGAATCATTTTGGAGGAACACCAATACCATCTGGAGCTACCTGATGGTGTGGTGAGGCAGGAGCCACTTTGGAGGGTAACCTGCCAAGGCAGGCAGTTTGGGTGGGGCAGATCTGGAGGGGACATCAGGGCAGCTCACATAGTGCTATCAAGGTAAATGGGGAGTGTTAGAACTAGCTCCCACAAGCATCCAGCTATCTAGGCTGCAGGAGGGCAAGTGAAATAGCACCACTAATACTTTTGTTCCTGGAGAAATCTGCAGATCCCTGCCGCTTTGGCACATGTCCTAAAATTGGTCAGTATAGCTTCACATATATCCCAGCTACTGTTTTCAAGCTGTTTCTGTGCTGTACCTCCAGCACAGTTATTTAACATACTGGGACTCAGTTTCTTATTGCCCTCTGGGTCTCCTGGAGTTAAGCCCTGCCAATTTTCAAGGCCAGATGTTATGGGGACTCATCTTCTTAGCATGTATCCCCAGGGCCAGAGATACCTGGTATGTGATCTGATCCCCTCGCTTCTCGGTGCTAATCCCTCTCATCAGTGGTCAGTCAGGCCAGGGGTTTGGTTCCTGACCACATCCCTGCCCCCCTTACCCTTTCTGATGTGGCCTTCACTCTACACCCAGTTGTAGAAGGTCGATTCTTCCAGCATTCAGCTTGTTTCCGGAGGTAGTTGTAACATGAGTCGTTGTTTTGGTGTGTCCATAGGACAAGGTAAGCTCAGGATCCTCCTCCCCTGCCATCTTCCCTGCCCTTCTCTGAAATATCTAGTACTTTCATCAGAGATGTAGAAGTAAAACTTCTTGCCTGGCCTCCTTAAAAAATTTTGGAAAGAAAGGAAGAAAAAAAGGACAGTTCTCTATCAGTTCTTTTCACAATAATTACGTAAAAATCATCTCCAACCTTAGAGACTTATTTCTCAGTCACAATCTGCAGGTGTCCAAAGCTGGGCTAATCTAGGCTAGGCTTAGTTGGACTTTACTTCAGAATGTGGGCTGGATTCAGATCTGTCCCACACATCTCTCTTCCTTGGGCCAGCAGTAATATGTATTTGAGGCATGTTCTTTTCATACAATAATACAGGAATGTAAGAGCACAAGTCTGACAATGTAAGAATATTCTGAACATCACACCATCTCATAATCTAATATCCAATTGTCCAAACAAGTCAAGGAGTAGAAAAGTACATTCTGTCCACCATGAGAACATAGAACTAAGTTAGGGATAAGGAGGGAATAAATATATGCTGAAAAATAATTTAAATGACTACATGAACAAACCTGTGGATAACCAACTAAGTTTTCAAAGTAAGAAGTACCAGGGTAATTATTTCTAGGGGCTTGATATTGGTCAAAATTGTCTTTAAAAGGCTTAGACACATGTAATTAGGGTCCTTTTGTGCCTTCAGACAGAAAGTGAGAATATTCTCTCCCTTCAAGGCCCTTGGCCCATACCCTCCTTGCCTCACTATATACATTTGGTGCCAGAAAATCACCCTTGATTCATGCGTCAGGCCACATAAGCTTGAAGGGAATAGCTTCTATTCTTTTATAAAAATTACTCCTCAATCTTCTAGCTTCTTCCTATCACTCTTCATACCATGAAACCGTAATCCATATAATTAACAGAAATCTCTAAATTGCTAAATTCAAAGCAATAGTGTTTTAAATCTGTGAACTCAAAGTTTAATTACTTTATGAACCATAACTGTGACAAATGGTAGAGATGCAAGGTTGAATAATACTCATGATTCCTGCTCTTATGGAAAGTACATATAGTTGGGAATAGATACAGATAGGCTATATATAAAAACTTGCATGATAACATGAGCAGAGCATGATAGATAATGGACGAAGGCATCAAAAAAGGAGAATTGAGCTTTTGACTTTAGGAAGCAATATTTAAGTTGATACCTAAAAGGTTAGTGAGAGATGAAGGATGGTGTGTGTGTGTGTGTGTGTGTGTGTGTGTGTGTGTTAGGATTCTCTAACCCAGAGACATGTATTGAACTCAGTGAATGTCGAATGTTTGAGTAGATTAAAACTGTAATGAATTTGTTGAATCAATTCATTCTTTCATTTGACAAATATTTACTGGTTTCCTACAATGTTCTCGATGTGTTTCAAGGTGTGGGAGTTCAAACAGCCAAAACACAAAACAAATAAAATATTGTGTGATAGTTGTAAGTCCTCTGGAGAAAATTCGAACAGGAAAGGCAATATAAGATGTAAGTAAGACTCAGATTTCATTTTAAATAATTTGGTCAAGGAAAGGCTAAGAGGGTGACAAGACAAGGAAGTAGGCATAGAAAAAGTAAAAAGGCTTGAAGAGGAATAGTGGTGAATTTCAGGCATAGCCAGGAGGCCTGTGTGACTGGAGTAAAGTACATGAGCAAAAGAGTGGTGTAATTTGAGCTTTGTTTTAATAACATCACTCAACTTGGTGGAGAATAGACTGTAGGGAGAATAGGCTGTAGGGGCTTATGTCCGTTAGCATAAAGGTAGTGACAATCTGAAAATATCAGAGGCTTATTAAAATTGTATTTATTGTTCACACAAACTCCAATGTTGATGTCCCTGGATGAGTAGCTCTCTTGGATCATGCTCTTTTAATTAGTGACATATGGATCCATACTCCTTCCATCTGTGATGCAGTGGCCTTCCGCGATAGATCTCCATGGTTTCTGAGGAAGAGGAATGTGAGAAGTAGGTACTTCATATTCAACAACCTCCACTTAGAAACATGACCCAACCAGTTGCCTTCCATTGGCTATAATTATTCACATAGTTCCACCAATGGACTAGTAGGCTTGGAATTTTAGTTCTTGGTTCGGTGTCCACCTTCAAGTAAAATAGACATACAAGTCTAGAAATTTCTGCCGTAGGAAACAAGAACAAAGGCAGGAAAACCAGTTTTGAGGCTATTATAATAATACATGTGAATTTTTTTTACATATATGAGAGAGAGAAACAGCATGAGCAAGGGAGGGAGGGCAGGGAGAGAGGGAGACACAGAATCTGAAGCAGGCTCTGAGCTGTCAGCACAGAGCCCAACGTGGGGCTCAAACTCACAAACCGTGAGATCATGACCTGAGCCAAAGTTGGATGCTTAACCAACTGAGCCACCCAGGTGCCCCAATTCTCAGACACTTTAATAGTTTAACATAGATTGTGGTGTAATATCTGGAAAAGGGATTTGAATTCTACCTCAGCTTCTTTCCAGTTAAACAATATTAGGCAAATTATTTAATCTTTTAAAGAAAGATGCATAGGGGCGCTTGGATGGCTTAGTCAGTTAAGTGTTGGACTCGATTTTGGCTCAGGTCCTGATCTCACAGTCATGAGATCTAGCCCTCTCCCTCTTTCTCTCTTTTAGGATTCTGTCTCTCTGCCTCTCCCTTGCTTGTTCTCTCTCTCTCTCTGTCTCATAGGTTAATTGGATTATTAATAAGTGTGTCACTTGATGTATATAATATATAAAACATGTGTTTTATATCACATGGGGCTCTGCATTGGCTCTGCACGGACCGTGTAGAGCCTGCTTGGGATTCTCCCTCTCCCTCCCTCTCTCTGTGCCTCTCCCCTGATCACACTGTCTCTGTGTCTCTCAGAATGAATAAATAAACTTAAAAAATCTAATAGCATACATAGACCCCCTCAGTGGGGGCATACATGGTATGATAGAGTACAAAAATAGTGATTCAACATTATTGTTTTGAATATCATCACAGAAGCATTCCTGTTTAGAGTCATTCTTGTCCAGATTAGATGAGCTATAAGTCAAATCACTTTCTACTTGGGGTCCTACTTCAGTATTGTGAAAGTTTCCTTTTTGCGCTCCCTGACCCATGTGCCTGAATAGTAAATGGCACAATGAAGAACAAAAGCCATTTTGCTTCAGTGGATATGAACTCATCTTTTATCTGGATTAAATCCTTGTGAGGTCAGGGATAAACAACTGCTTTCTTCTAATAAGGACTTACAGCCTAAAAATGTCCGTCGGTCTGTTGGCCTTCCAGCCACTTCTGCATGTCCTCTAGTCGTCCTTTTGCTCTGAGTAGTGGTCCTGTTCTATACTGCTTAAGCGCTTAGGACACCAACACTATGGAAATACCTTCTTAATTAGGAATCAAGTGTTAAGGCTTTGAAGGCTCAAGAGTTCAGGGGAGGTGTATGAGGAGGTATCAGGGCATCAGCATTGGCCCCCAGTGCAACAGAGCTGTAGAGAGTCTGTCCCTGTTTTTGGACTGAACCTTGAACATTGTGCATTTGAGGAAGACTGAGACCTCTTTGAGTTTTATTCCATGAAGTAACAAGAATAACTGTCACAAAAAGATAATGACTAAAAAAATAACAAGCCTATTCTAAAGAAATAGTTTTCATCTCTCAAACTAATCCAGTGAAGATTAGAGGTGAATTTGTTAAGACCATAGATATTTCTCATTATTGCTTTGTAATTTAGCTCTCCTGCCTGGAATTAGTATACAAAGATGTGAGCTATGGATAATGTCTATCTTTAGCATTCAATAATCACATTTATTATCAGATAATGTTATTTGTGCTTTATATTTTAAAGTGGCACAGAAAGTACTGAGTAAAAGAATTCATCAGAAGTGTTGACAAGATTTTTAATTCCTTCTGTTTCCTTTGATATTTTTCTTAAATAGAATATGTAAGCAATACAACCCATACGTAAAACACATCTCAGTTTATGTTTCTTCTGCTTTTTATTGCACATTTGAAAATTAATAATTCAATGTTCTAATATTAGCTGTCATCTTAGCTGTGATAAAATTAATTATTCATCAAAATATCAAACAAATGGTGCCTTTTTTGTTTTAGATGAGAAATCGTTCTTTCAGCTTTGAGAAACCACGTTTGATTTTTTTCTTGTGTTTCGGGTCAAATAATATTTAAGCATTTAAGTTATAATTATAATGTTTTCATATTAAATATAGAAATCTGCATGTATCACAATTGATAATAAATTAAAAAAAAGTTATTCCTCCCGTTGCTTATTTCTTGGCAGATAACATTCTTTAGAAAATCTACTATAAGGGGCGCCTGGGTGGCGCAGTCGGTTAAGCGTCTGACTTCAGCCAGGTCACGATCTCGCGGTCCGTGAGTTCGAGCCCCGCGTCAGGCTCTGGGCTGATGGCTCAGAGCCTGGAGCCTGTTTCCGATTCTGTGTATCCCTCTCTCTCTGCCCCTCCCCCGTTCATGCTCTGTCTCTCTCTGTCCCAAAAATAAATAAACGTTGAAAAAAAAAAAAAAGAAAAAAAAAAAAAGAAAATCTATAAGAGTCATGTTTTAGAAAAGTTGAATATAAATGATTTCTGTTTGGTTCTGGTCAATGCTGTACTCTGCCTTTTACAGGCCAGAATTCACCATAGTGAAATGATGGGTGCAATAATCAGGGACTCTGAAAATTTTTTCTGAGAATAATATATTTCCTTTGAATCTTCTGGAAAGTAAGTTAAAATGTGATCTTAAAACACTAGTTTTGAAGAATCTTTATAGTTTTTATTGAGGATAAAAAAAAGCTTTGTCTCTTGTTAAATTTATATTTGTTTTGGGGCTCCTAGGATTGTGGGGGTAGGGGTGATAATAAAGTAGTTTATATAAATCCCACCTGTTTCAGGGATGTCTGAGTGGCTCAGTCGTTTAGGCATCCGACTTAGGCTCAGGTCATGATTTCAGGGTTCATGAGTTCGAGCCTCGCATAGGGCTCTGTGCTGACAGCTCAGAGCCTGGAGCCTGCTTAGGATTCTGTCTCTCTCTCTCTGTACTCCCTCCCCCACTCAAGAATAGATAAACATTAAAAAAAAATTTAAATCCCACCTGTTTAATTTCTGTATTTGTTCTTGGGTAAGTCACCGGGAGACGTTTGTGATGCCTGGTAAAAGACTGCAGTTTGTACGAAGGCTTGTTCTCTTTACTCTGCCTGATTTTATGGACCAAATTTGTAAAATAAGGGATTTATATGTTCAGGGCCCTGCTATAAAATTCTATATCCTAAATCTTGCAAATCTTACAGACTCAGGAGTCTAACATGTTCAGGTGTGCTAAGGAGTGAAATTGTCCTGGGCAAGTATGAAGTTGTGTAAACTGTCTCTTTATGGTGAGTTTGCCCCTTTTTGACCTATTGCTGCAACTCCAACTTACCCAACATAAATTTGCATTGCTACCATTTCAGGTGCTTGTGAAAACATGGAGTCCCAGCCCAGTTTTAGATTCTATCGAATTCAATGAGACCAGAGCCCAGAATTCACTCTGTAAAATAAGGACGCCAAATAATAATGCCAATACGAGTGGTCCCCTCTGGGTAATGATCTTTCCTGGCCTGATAGTCCCACCATTACTCTTAATACTAATAAGTAGACATTATTAAGCACACCCCCCCCCCCCCTTTAAGTGTTTAGGTTTGGATGCCCGACAATGTGCTCACCCTACCCATAGACCACACTTTGGGAAATGCATAATTTCTGCCTCTTGGTGAAGCACAGCCCCCAAGTTTGCAATTAGCACTTGGAGGTTGTAGACTAGAAATGATTGCCAGATTGGCAATAAACTTCTGTACCTTGAAATGGTTGTCTTCTTCCTGGTGACTCTTGCCACTCTCCAGTTTGCTGTGTCCTTTTTCTATAAAAATGCATTCAAACCTTGTTAGTTTGTGTCTGAATTATCCAAATAAGCCTGCATTTTAAAGTTACTAGCATTCACACTAAAATGTGGAGTTTTTGAGTCTGTAAACCTAGAAAAAATTTGTTTATATACTTTAAATCTACTTTGTGCAAAAGACCCTGATAAATCTGTCAATAGAAACAAAATAAGATGACATAATAAAAAGTCTATTTTTCCTCCTACTTTTCACAAAGTGAGTATCTTCACAGCAAAGAGAAGCAGTCCTAAAAGTTTTCCCTCATTTGCTAAAATTTATTACAGTAATTCATTTATCACAAGTTTCTATATAAGGATAATATTTCAACAAAGACTGAATCTCCACTAGAAGGAAGGTAAGGTGTTAGGCCCTATAGGTGCCAAGTAAATAAATAAATAAAAAGAAAATGCAGTCCAATAATCTAGTACACCAAGTAGACCTATTTCTTTAAATTGTGACACACTGTGGCGTCATGTGGAAAATACTATGGGAACACACACGATGGTTAATGCATTTAATTTTTATTCCAAAAAATGCAGCACTATCTTTTCTCACAGACATCTAGGTAATGAAACATTTTGTCAGGGAATCCATTAACAACCAATTCCAGTTGAGGACAGTAGTGATCTATTACAGTAATGTTTTTTATGAAGTTTTATTCAACCCGCGTTTGTTGAGTAAGGACTTACTATGTGCAGACTCCTTTACTTGGCACTGAAGGTGTAGAATGATGACGTCCTATTCTCTGCCCTGTAAAAGCTTAGAGGTGGCATATAACACACAAAAGAGAAGGTGGTTTGTATAAAAAGAAATTTCCTAGGGGCTGGGGAAAACGTGACCCTCTATAATTTTGAAGGTTATATTTCAGCTTAGACTTTTAACATATTTTTCTGTGATAATTTTCTAACCAAAATATTAAGTATTCTTATGATAGACTAGATGAACAAATATCTTTATCTTGTGTTTTGTTTCTGATACAGACTAGACTATGGATCTACTCCCAATTCACTTTATTTAGGACCCCAAAAGTCTCCCCTGATGTAACTGCACGTCGTATCTCTGGGTCTTATGTGCAGATTTTACAATATGACAATTCTTATTTAGCTACATGATCCTTCATAAAGAGTCCTCGGGGTCTGTCATGCTCTGTAAACTCACATTAGATGGGAAGAACGTGGAGAGGAGAGCAGAGACCTTATGTTGTGTAGAATTTTCTTATGGCCTTCAGTACATTGGACCAACTTTCTGTTGGCTGGAACTGATTGGAGGGATTGAAGTGTCTCAAGAATCTGCAGTCCGAAATTATGGAAAAGTAATAAATCTGTTCACTAATTAAACATTTTGGTGTTAGAGTATGCCAGCGCTATGATCTGGATTTTTATGTCCCCCTCAACTTCCTGTTAAAATCCTAATGCCCAATGTCATCTTAATTAATAGAGCTTTGGGAGGTGATTAGGTCATGAGAGCAGAATGAAATTAGTATCCTTATCAAAGAGACCACAGGGGGCTTTCTTGTCTGCTTCTACCATGAGAAGGTTACAACCTGGAAGAGGGCCTTCACCTGCTCATGTTGGTATCCTGCTCTCCGACTTCCAGCCTCCAGAGCTGTGAGAAATAGGTTTCTATTCTCCAGAAGCTACCCAGTCTGTGATATTTTGGTACAGAAGCCTGAACAGACTAAGACAGTCAGGTAGCTTGGAGCACACAGAAGCTACAAAGATGAATTAAGATACAAGTCAAACCAAGCAATTCTAGTTCATTCCAGGAACCACATCTCAAGTGACATTAGGTTAAAAATTGAACAAAATCCCACTTCAGCATTAAACATTCTCTTATTTGTTTTTTTCTCTTCTGGGGCAGATAAATAAAAGCTACAATGAGGAAATAACTTAATAACTAATAAAACAATATGATTGAAAAACATTTGTCTTACAGAGACAGGAACATTGCACATGTCTGTTATACAGCTTAAGTTCTCAGTACTACTAGTCGGAATTCTTCTCTCCTCTGTACCCCGAGGGCATATAATACTCCATAATATTTGAAACTGGCGAGTCAAATTTGCTCGGGAAATTTCAAAATTACAAACTTTTTGATCCGAGTTTTCTTCTTCCTATTAACCACATATTTATTGAGCTTCATTTTTTGTTAGTATCAAAATCTATTGATTCACAAGATAAATATTGACCTGACCTTGCCTTCACCTCAGTTTATATCTACTTCTTAAGTCAATAAATCTAGAAACTGATCTGACAGCAGTCAATATTAGTTTAAAATTCTTAAAATAGCAGCTTTGCTCTAAGGTAATAATTCAGTATTTTATAGATTCCGCCTCAAAGAAGCAAAAAGGCAATGTAACTTACCAATTTGCTATATAAAACTATTTCTGTGTCATTGGGTTTCACTCATGCCAGAGAATATCTCTACTTTAATGCCTGTATATCTTCTAATCTCTGACCCGAAGTATTTGAAATACTTTATTCCACTTGCTGGTGGCAGTTGAATACCAGTATCTTGCTTTGATTCTAATTATAATTAAGCTATGTAATTATTCTTCAAATGACTGATGCTTTCTGTTGGGCTCAGTTCCCTGTGGACTGAATTTTACCTGGAGGTATAATAAATATAGTCAACAGCCATACTGGACTTTGGAAGTTAAAGGCAATAATACATTTGTTACCTCATTAATCAGCTTGTTTTTATCTTTTCAAAGTCTAGGAGAAATAAAACCATGGGTCAAGATTTGCATATATTTATACTATAGATAAAGGAGGTAAAGCTTAGGGGCCTAGTCGTAACCAAAGCAATGTATTCTGCAATTTATTACTTTTTTTAAGGCCACAGCACTCATCTTTTACTTATACTACTTCTCAGTGCTTTGGGCGATAGATGACATACTCATACCACAGAATTCCATAATGAAATCTCCCAAAATGCATTTAAAGAAAAGTTAACTTTAATTTTCCTCATAAGTAACAAACAAGGAAATTTCATTTTGGAAATAGCTTATACCTAGTTATGTTCTAAAGAAATAGGTTGTGACATTAAAATGTATATAATCAGAGGTGGCTCAGTTGTTGGGGGACGGACTTGGGCTAGGGTCATGATCTCACAGTTTGGGAGTTCGAGCCCTGCGTCGGGCTGTGTGCTGACAGCTCGGAGCCTGGAGCCTGCTTTGGATACTGTGTCTCCCCCTCTCTCTACCCGTCCCCTGCTCAGGCTCTGTGTCTGTCTGTCTCTCAAAAATAAATAAACATTAAAAAAAATAAATGTATTTAATCAGACGATCATTTAGAGATTGTGCTTAAATGTCATAGGAATAAATGACAAGATCAAAACAAAAAAAACATGTTATCCTATACAGAACATTTCAAAGTGTAATGTGAAACAGAAGTTAATCTTATTAAAAGTTTAGTTCATTCTTTGTGAATAGCAGTCTAACTAGAGAGAAATCATGCAAATTGGCCAAAGCATGCAAGGGAAATACAAATGCTTCCTGAAATACTGATACTTCCCTTGAGATCACATTAGAAAACCTTTTGAGCAAAGCTAATAATCCCTCCAGTAAATTTTAGTTTCTGACAGTAGATCTACTACCTTGTTTATATTTACAGTTTTACATGTATGTAACATACTTTGCATATATGTAGCCCTGAAATTCATATAGTTACCATGACAAACTCATGCAAATGACTTTTGTTCCATGTAGATTTAGAAGAGACTCAGTAGATACAGGAACTCACTGTAAGTCTTGATCATGACATGACATGATCTGCCACATAAGATGATTAGAGCCAGGTCATGAAGGAAAGCCTCATAGGTAATTAGAATGATAAAGTTAGCATCATTCTTTCACTTATTAACTTTTAATCCCACTGTTCTTAGAAGTTGCTATTTCATTTTATCCCATACTATTTTTTATAGTCTTTTCCAGCTCCAAAATGATATGTTTATCCTGAATCTAGCATTATGAAAATATAAATACCTAACTGAAAAGAATTTAGACAAGGTCGTTTGAAATTATCAGTTACATAACTGTCCATGAATTGCATTTTGGTAAGTTTAGATAAAATTATTTTCTTTACTTTTTATATTACTAACTCCCATCCAAAAGGTTTTTTAAAAAGTTCAGGGGACCTCCTCACCTAATTATTCAGCTCTCTTCTCCTAAGAAACTGAAAATGGTTAAAGAGAGACCACTATTTCCAGAGAACTGGCATTTGAAATTCAACAAAATGAATTCTCCCCTTACCTAGAATTCTTTGTTTTTTGTACTTAGTTTTGGTTAACAGAGAGTGCTGCTTACAGTATCTCTCATTTGTGTAAGTGAAAAATAACTCTGTTTTTATTACTTAAAATATTACAAAAAGGGACAATATGCTAAAAATATGCAGTGAACAAATATCATCTGTACAGACTGGAAGAGAACCTTCATAAATTAACCTTATTAGTGCATTACTGTAAGCGAATGCCAAAAAACCTCCTAATTTGCATTAAGATAGATTTTTCAGGTTGGCTGCATGATTTAATTAAAGAAAAGATTAAGAATCATTAAACAAGCTGCTCTACCTTGCAATAACAGAATTCATATCTGATTCAGGTTAACGAAAACACAGATGGTGATTCAGTAACTGTTGAGTTGCTGTAACAGAATGAAAATGATCCCATTAGTTCTCTGGAAATGTGAGGGAATTTGGAAATTAGTATGCAGATACATTGTATGGTGCTAGACAGCTTGGTCTGCTCGGATCATCGCTGATTATACTTTGTTTGGGTTGGCAACACTGAACTTAATAAATGAAAAAATGTTCCAGTATACCACAGTTGGAAACTGTTCAAGGTTGAAATAGGTGTGCAGGATTTCAAAAGGAGAGAGTTAAGTAAACAAATGTCAATCAATTCAGAGCTGGCAACTTTCTTTTTTTCCCTTTAAAGAATATGTCTGTTCTTGAGAAGCAAGTGTCATAAAAATGGAAACCCTTTACTGGATACGTATGTCTGTGTGGTATTTATTATTACAAAAGTATTTTAAATGCACAGGATCACTTTGAGAGAGATGTGTAAGCGTTTTAATAGCTTTTTTTTCCTGGCAGAAATAGAAAAAATTCAGTCACTATGAGGATTATTTTTCACAAAAAGAAATCAATATAATTCTGATGGAAAATGTTATGACAGGATAAAAAAAAAAGTGTAAATATAATGGCTATTGAAAGTTTAAAGGTGTCAATAAGGACCACAAAGTAATCCTCAAGGAGCCTTCTGGGAAAGAACAACTTAAACAAGTAGCAGAGTCAATCACAGCAGCTGACAGAAATAGCCATTGCATTCAAGAGCTCAACGACACACATGGCCTCCATTTTTAACACCTGGTTCTCGCCATCAGTCTGAGTGCTCAGTGTCTGACCCTTTGGAACAAATCTGCATGATGGCAAAAGCCCATCTGGACAGAGTCTGAGTCAGGAAGCAAATGACCCTGGTCTGTTAACTTGTTACCAAAAATGGAGGTGAGACGTTCTAGATAAGTCTTCTCAGAATATTGAACTGCACCAAAAACTTTACCCTACATAAGCAAATTGCATTAAAACATTAAAAAAAAAATTGCATCAAACAGTAATGGACATCCCCGACTTTCAATGTGATAATACTAATCTTGCAGACATAACCCCCTTTTCAGAATTAGCACAACAAATTTTAAGCAGGCTGACTTTTCTCTGGCTGTCCATGTATTTCACTGAACTTCTAAAGAGACTATTGCCATTTTTTTCTAAAACTTACTAGAAGAACTTGAATCTATTCTGCATTTTAGACTGGAACGCTTAGCAACATCTAAAAGTACACATGTTATAAACAGGAGTGTCTTAGTTACAAATGACATCTCCCCTACATCCCCCATTATAAGCCCTTTCTCTGGCTTTCAAACTAGATGTCTGAGGAAATCATACTATTAAGAAGAAATGCTACAAAATGCTTTCTACACAGTTCAGGATACAAAATCAGTATCCAATTATAAAGGTCTTGATACACCACCATTCCTTTTAACCACAACTTTAACTGCATGATCTTTAAAAAAAAACAAAAACAAAAAACTCCAGGGCACCGTGGTGACTCAGTAGGTTTAACGTATGACTCTTGATTTCAGCTCAGGTCCTGATGTCACTGTTTGTGGGATGGAGCCTTGCATCAGGTTCTGTGCTGATGGTACAGGAACCTGCTTGGGATTCTCTCTCTCCCTCTCTCTCTGTCCTTCCCCTGCTCACTTTCTGTCTCAAATAAATAAATGAACATTAGAAAAAAATCCATTATGGTTTCCCGCTGAAACTATACATACTTGATATGCAATATATCAAGAAAGACACTGGGCACATGAATTGTACATGCAATGGATGGTGCTATTTTAAGTGGAGATGCTTAAGAAAAAATCTTGATCAAGTTGCTATTTGCCACTATATTGCAGTACTGTCCCTGTTTGGGATCTAAAGGGAGCCACCTTCATGCTGAATGTACAATGATCTGTTTAACTACATTTAAACCTGATTACCTGAAGAGTTGCAGTCTCCTCCCACAATGTTCAGTAAGGATTCCACCTACACTTTTTTTTTCCTTGTATGATGCCAGTTTTATCTATATGTCTGAATATTAAGTAGAAAGGTTTGAAGCCAGCGGAACAGATTTTGAAAAGTCGATACATGGCGATTTTGTAAATACTATTTACAATTAACCCATTTCCTTTAACAGCAGAGCCTATGTGGTGGCAAATTGGTAGTTGCTTTTTTTTTTTTTTTTTTTTTAATTGTCGTGAAGCTGTTTATAGGTGTTGCAGTATTAGCTTTGCAATAGCTTGGAGAAAAGATCTATAGAAATTAAAAAAACAAAACAAAACAGTAGGCTTGTTTTATAAAAAGCTTCACCATAGGATTCTTTATAATAAAAATATTAATTCCTGGTGGCTGTAATTTATTTATAGAGTAAAGCAAACATTTACCCACATTTTAGGTAAACTTTCCCATATGACAAAGTTGAGTAAATAGATACAACTTTGTGAAATTTGATTAATACTATTTTATTTAAAAGGCCATTAAGATTAAAATTTAAATACCAAGTCTGTTGAAAAGAATAAAGGCTCAATATCACCTTTAGATGAGGTGCATTTACTCATCATTTCTTAAATAAGTTTTAAAATTATCTCCTTTATTCCACATTAGAAATAAAGACATTACTTTATCAGTATTGCTGTTATTACTTTCACCAATTATCAAATTGAAATTTAAGTAAATTACCAAAGTTTGAACATGGCACTTCTGATACCAAATTCAGTTATCTTCCCTGCGATAAATATTAACCCTAACTAATGCAATAATTGTAACCTTTACTATACTTCTGACTTCATGGAGCTATGTAGTTGTAAATAATGCAGGTGAGGGGCATTTCTGTATTCAATTTGTACTGTGCCAAATTGATTTCAACTTGTTGACATGTTGCCTTGCAAAGTGTTCTGTAACTTGTTTCTCACATGTGTGGTCTATTTTTCCAACAGTGCACAAGAAATAGAAGTACTGATCTTGGTCACCAGTGTGTTCAAGACGAAGAATGAATGCCTCTGGCACAAGAATCCAAATCCATACAGGAGAGGAATCAAGGTTTCCACTGGAGAGAGCCTTTGTTTACTCATAACAAATAAATTATGGAATATATTCACTTATCAATTCCTAATTGAACACATTGTTTCCATTATGTGGTGGGGAAGCATTTCTGGAGAGAAATCAAGACTCGGTTCAGAGAAAAGAAGGCCCTGAGCTACTAATTTTTCAGCAACCAAGTTAATCTGCCTACCTGCCCTGGAAGAAATTCTGTTCTTGTTCTTTTCCAGAGTAGAGCCACTGTTCTACATGCTCTGCTTAAGACTGATGTGCTCTTAAAGAGAATGAATTTCATCTACTGCAGAGGAAAAGTCTAAAAATAAATTAGTGGACGGGGAAGAAATTGTTCAAAGAACAAATTATGACTATCCATAGGAGATAAGTAAAGGCAGGGGAAGGGAAGGAGCTTAATGGAGACGAAAGAGGAGGAGGAAGAAGAAAGGGAGAGAGGAAGGGAAGAGAGTAATCAAGGTGCAAAAAACAAAAAATGATTAATTTAAAAAACTCCAAAGAGGAAGTGGGGACAGGTTGTGAGAAGACAGATGGACAGATTCTGATGATCCATATGCCAACACGAAATTATCACAAATTTAGTTTTCTCTTTTCCACAACCAACATACCACCCCTTTCCTCTATCCGCTCATGGAAATACATGGACTTAAAAGTGGTTAAAAAGGTGGTCCTTGCAAGGGTTCTTGTTTACTCCCCAACCCACACACCAGCCCTTGTAGACAAGGCGTGACAGCATAGTCATTAGATTAGCACCGTCATCAACAATAGACTGCCAAGGGGAGTGAAATCAACAGCAGTAATTTTTACAGGCAGACTAGAGGTACATCTAAGAGGTCTGTGTGAAATCCTTAAATATCTTAATTATTAACAAGATGAGCCAATGTCTTGGTACTTTTTTTATTTAGGTCATCTCCTATTTTCTAACTATAATTTCCTCAGGGGTCAAAAAAGGGTATTAATATGTAAACAGAAAGCAAATCTAGCAAATATGATCTTTATGCATATATTTTAGGTTTCTTCTGTAGATAGCATCACAAAGGGCCAAAGCTTCAACATTTCTATTCCCTCCTGCATTATGTTACTCTACACACTTATGAATCCATAGCTGCTGGCTGCCACAACTCCCTTCAAAATAGAGGACTCCATGGAATCCATAGAAGGGATTCCTCAGTGAAGTCTCAGCCTAATGCTGTGCTGACTGCATTGTCATACACACTGGTTAGGTGTGTAAATGTGACATCAACATGGAAACAAGTGAACTGAATAATTGAAGACAGAATGGAATTTGTCATAATATCTACAAAATGCTGTTATAATATACATAAAATATTAAGTATTCAATACATATTAGCTATTGCTAATTTTTTTTAATGTTTATTTTTGAGAGAGCATGAGCAGGGCATCGGCAGAGAAAGGAGACAAAATCTGAAGCAGGCTCCAAGCTCCAAGCTCTCAGCACAGAGCCCATACAGGGCTCAACCTCACGAACTGTGAGACCATGACCTGAGCTGAAGTCAGTTGCATAACTGCACCACCCAGCTGCCGTGCTATTGTTACAGTTTTTATTACTTAGGAAATGTGTATGAGGAATGATGTAGAATGATATGAGGAATCTTGTGGATCAGTATAAAAATTAAAATTTTAGACATGAAAACTTTCCTTTTTCTCTCCCAAAGACAACCCATCTTTCTCTAAAATCTGAAGTCCTTCTGAATGGCAAGTTGAGAATTTTCAGTGTCATAAAATCATATTCTCTTTAGCCTGCTTTGTATTTGGGGAAAATAGAGGTTAATTTAACTGGTATACAACTCTTTTGAAAGATTAAGATGTCTGAGTCAGTCATTTTCCTGGGATGGAATTGGATTCATTTTTAATGAACACTGAGTAATGCCATTCAAACCATTAGTTTCATTCTTTGTTTCTCCTTACTACATATCATGGCAGTAGATACTATAGAACATACATAAAAATAAAACTGGGGAAATTAGAAAAACTTCCTGGAGACGTTGTTTGAACTGGGGAATAACTGTTGCAACTGTTATAAATCTAAGACACAACTAAGGAAAGAATTAGCAACTTCCAGTGACAGCTCTAGTTAATAAAGAATACAACTCTACGTATGTCCTAAAGATTTACAGAGCCTGTGGCAATATGATCATTGTACTTTCACATGAGATGTCTCCTACCATTGCGAGGTGCTTTAAGGGTAGGTTAATTTATCCTAATACGCACCGGAGAATATTGTAGAAACTGTACCACACTATTAACATACTCTAAAGCACAGTTCTTGGTCCATGGCAAGTAACTAGTATGTATTGATTACTGTGCATGCTTTAAAATTCCGGAATGGGCATAATATTAATAAAATGTATTTTTTCTTCTAATAAGAAAAAATAGATGAAAACCAAGGAAATTTTTTTATACAGTCTTGTTTTGAAATTTATAGCACATACTCAATTTGAGGTCTTTTATGAACTTGAATAACTTGGTGTAATTCAATCATTTTATAGATTGCTACCTTGAGTCAGACAGATTTTAGTGAACTTTTAAAAATCATGGAGCTAAAGGTCTATAATAATTGGAATTAAAACTAAAGTTACACAAACTTAAGTAGCCAGATCAAAAGGTCAAAATGACAGTTTGATGTAGTCAGTGACAGGCCACTCAAAAACCTTCAAAATGGTTATCCAGAACCCAGTTAACTGATTCTTGGAGACTCACCTTTTCTTTGGGAATCAAAACAGAGTCAAAGTTCACAATTAAGATAGTATTGTATAGTGAGTTTTTAAAAAGAGCCTCTGAACTGCTGTTAAACACTTCTCCTGGGAGCTGGGTTGGGTGTGGTTCCTCAAGCCTAGAAAAACCTTATTTACATAAGGATCCTTCTTTGAAAGGGAACAATGGTGCCTGTGGCTGTTTAGTAACTGTGTTGGCCCCCCCAGTCTTGTGCCTGGGTACAGGTTGGGGCTGCACTTGCAAAGTGTTCCTGGGCCAGAGGATGTGAGTAGTCCAGCGTACCCAATGGGACCCATCTGGAAAAGAGGGCCTACACATGGCTTTTGGGATTCCTGTCGGAGACCAGGGCAAGTCCCAGTAGGGCATGGACCCCAGCAAGGAGAGTTTGGGAGCAGTGGACTTTGGAAGACTAGGCAGTGAGGAGAAATGACAAAGGAATAAAGACACAATATCCATGCCACAAAGCATTGCCAGAGGAACCCTGCAGGCAGAAAGAACTAGTAAATGTGCCTGTGGAATGACAGCTTTACAAATCTGCCCCCCAAGAGGGTCTCAATGCTGATAGACAACGGTACCTGCCACACCGGGCTAGACTATTCCCCATGATATTTTGCATCTCAGTTTGATCTATGAAGGGTCAGAAGTAGCAGAATGCTAGAGGAGGAGAAATGGATGGCAGGGAAAACCAAGTAGAAGCCCGTACTGTGCTTTTTCCTTTGACCTCAAGTAAACCCTGGCTTGGGGGGAGAGAAGATTTAGTGCCAGATCAATTTAGGGATCAGGACTATGACAAAGCATGAAGGTTCTGTTTTCTGAATTGAGACTAGGTTTGTGACTGAAAGCACCCAGAGGACTTTTATCAGTGAAGGCCCAGAGGGGAAATGGACTTGCTGAAACTTCTCTAGTGACCGGGAAAGGCTTTCTTTGACTAAATTTGAAAGGGATAGTGACAGCCAAAAATAAAGCTGTAGTTTGCTTATGTTCCAAACATTCTACCTGAGCTTATAGGACTGTTTACTAATGCAATTTCTGAGTGTATAGAAAAGTACACATCACATTTATTGATATTATGGTATTAAGCCATAAAACATTTCCAAAATAATTCAATAAATTTTGCTATAAGACTAGAAACCTATTTTCAGGTGCTTCTACCCCTTTAGCTAGTAGGAATCAATACAACTACAGATTAAGTTTTTTTTTTTTTTTTAGAGCAGTGATTCTCATTTGGGGTGATTTTGTCCTCCAGGGATATTTAGCAATGTCTGGAGACATTTTTTATTGTCACAACTGGAGTGGGGTGGTGTTGCTGGCATCTAGTGGGTAGAGACCAGGGATGCTACAAAACATCTCACAATGCATAGGACAGCCCCTATAACAAAGAATTATTCAGCTCAAATGTCAATAGTTTCATGATTGACTTAGAGCATAGTTAGGTAAGTATTGTAAGTTAGCCAGCAAGGCTGAGAAAAGACACCTTGCATAGCTTGGATATTTAACGAATGAAATCCAGACAGGCAATACACTATCTTCCCACATTCTCACTGGCTACTTCTTGTCAGTTCCATCTTGTAGCACTTCTTTCTCTGATCTGTTCTTTGAGTACCTTAGGAGTCATGAAGACTTCCCTACTCCTGGGTCCCTAGTTAGTGTCATCTCCTAACCAATTTTTGAAATAGACTAGATAAGATGATCATTTGGGTGTCTTCCACTTCTGACATTGCAAGACTCATGTATTTACCAAATTTTTGACAGAAATCCACAAAGGGGGAAATAACAAAATAAATACACACATATATCCGTTCATTATAAAAACAAAAGCTCTAGAAGGAACGTGCCTGAACATAATAAAAGCCATATATGAAAAATCCACAGCTAACCTCATACTCAGTGGTGGAAAAAACTGACAGCTTTTCTTCCAAGATTGGAAACAAAGATATTCACTCTCACCACTTTTATTCAAAATAGTACTGGAAATTTTAGCCACAGCAATCAGACAAGGGATCCAAATTGGTAAGGAAGAAGAAAACTTGTCACTATTTCAGACGGCATGAAACAATACATAGAAAACTCTAAGGGCTCCACCAAAAATTAGAAGTACTGAATTCATTGAAGTCACAGGATACAAAATCAATATACAGAAATCTCTTGTATTTTTATACCCTAGTAATGAAGTAGCAGAAAGAAATTAAGAAAATAATTCCATTTGTAACTGCACCAAAAGAATACGTAGGGGAAAAACCTAACCAAGGAGGTAAAAGATCCATACTCTGAAAACCATAAAACACTGATGAAAACAACTGAAGATGATAGAAACAAATGGAAAGATATTCCATGCTGCATATTAGAAGAATTAATATTGTCAAAATGTCCATATTACCCAAAACAATCTACAGATTCAATGCAATGTCTATCAGAATACTTTGGCATTTGTCACAGAACTAGAACAAATAATCCTAAAATTGCTTTGGAATCACAAAATAGTCTAAATAGAAAAGCATTCTTGGGAAAGAAGCACAAAGCTGGCTGTAGCACTATCCCAGATTTCAAGATATCCTGCAAAGCTACAATAATCAAAACAGTATGGTACTTGCACAAATATAGACGCATGGATCAATAGAACAGAACTGAGAGCCAGGAAATGATCCCCCCCCCCCCACCTTATGTGGTTAATTAACCTGTGAGGATAGAGGCAAGAATATGCAAGGAAGAAAAGACAGTCCCTTCAATAAATGGTGCTGGGAAAACCGGACAGAGTAAAACCATTTTCTTACACCACACACAAAAGAAACTCAAAATGGATTAACAATCTAAATGTGAGAGATAAGCCATAAAACTCCTAGAAGAAACAGTAATATCTTTGATATCAGCCTTAGGAACATTTATCTAGATAGGTCTCATCAGGCAGGGGAAACGAAGGCAAAGATAAACTACTAGGACTACATTAAAATAAAAAAGCAAAAGCAACCATTGACAAAACAAAAAGCCAACCTATGGAATGGGGGAAGATATTTGCAACTGATATATTCATTAAGGAGTTAATATGTAAAAATATATAAAGTACTTTTTAAAATTTAACACCAAAAGACCCCCAAAAATTGGTTAAAAAATGAGAAGACCTGCCTAAATAGAATTTTTACAAAGACATAAAAATGACCAAATACGTGAAAGGATGTTCAACATCACTAATCATTAGAAAAATGAAAACAAAAATCACAATATCACCTTACTCCTGTTGGAATGGCTAATATCAAAAGGAGAAGAAATAGGGTTGACAAGGATGTGGAGAAAAGAGAATCCTTGTGCAACATTTGTAGGAATGTAAATTGGTACAACAGTGGAAAACAGCATGCAGGTTCCCCCCAAAATAAAAATATAAATACCATAGAGTCTTTAACCCCTCAAAATGAAAACACTAATTCAAAAATTACAGCATTATTTATAATAACCAAGACAGGAAAGCAACTGAACAAACAGACACTTAAATACAGAGAGCAAACTGGTAGTTTCCAGAGGGGAGGTGGGTGGGGGATGGGTGAAATAGATAAAGGGGATTAAAAGGTACAAGCTTCCAGTTATAAAGTAAATATGTCACTGAGATGAAAAGTACAGCAAGGGCACCTGGGTGGCTCAGTGAGTCAAGCGTCCGACTTCGGCTCAGATCATGATCTCACAGTTTGTGGGTCTGAGCCCTACATTGGGCTCTGCACCGACAGCTCAGAGGCTGGAGCCTGCTTCAGATTCTGTCTCCTTCGCTCTCTGCCTCTCTCTCTCTTTCTCAAAAATAAATAAACATTAAAATTTTTCTTTTACATAAAAAAAGAAAACTACAGCATTGGTGATATGATGATATTGTAATAATATTATTTGGTGACAGAAGGTGACTATATTTATTATGGCAAGCATGTATAGAGTTGTCAAATCACTATGTTGTACACCTGAAATTAATGTAACATTGTATATCAACTATACTTCAAAAAAAAAATACATGAATAATTTGATACACAAAACAATTCATAAGCGTAAATTAGTATGGATTTTCCAATACATGTTCCAACTTGATAGATTTAAATTTATGTAAAATATAATACTTCTCCCTTTTATTCTAATATTCTGATTTAAGGATGATGTAAGGGGTGAGCTTATTGGTTCCTGATATGGTTTCTGGAAGCTAAAAGATATTCAGTAAATGTTTGTAATATGAAATAAAATATTTACCATTGTTATTGAGGAATCACCTTTTGTGATTCTTTCTAGATACATTTTTTCTGGGAGGAAATTCCCTTTACTCTGGACATATTTCCAAGCAAGTAGAATTATTTTCCTATAAGCTCAGGTCTGAAATATTAATAATCAGGGACGAGTGGTCAGTGAAATCAGTAGCTACTCTCATGTAATAATTGCTTGAGCAACCTGTCTGCTTGGTAAGAAAACTTTGGCTAAACTGATGAGATAATCTGTACATAGATAGCTACACTTCCATTTAGGGAAGAACAGAATTTGGAAGATGAGCACAGAGGGAAAATTGAAGCTAATCTAAACATACTTTACATGAAATCTACTAAAAACCTCTTCTCTTTACTCTCACATTTTTCCTGACTTATTAAATACATAGGGAGATTTGTGACTCTTCTACTTGAAACACACTATTGTATTAAAAAATTTACCACATGAAAAGAAATCCAAACCATTTCATGTCTAAAGATGCATTTCGACAAAATGGAGAGATACCATTAATTTTAAATAATTTTACAGTGCACCTGGGTGGCTCAGTCGGTTCAGAATCTGACTCTTGATCTCAGCTTAGCTCATGATCTCATGGTCTGCAAGCTTGAGCCCTGCATCAGTGTACAGCCTGCTTGGGATTCTGGCTTTCCCTCCCTCTGCTCCTCCCTTACTTGCTTCCTCTCTCTCTTTCAACCTGTCTCAAAATAGATAAACTTTTCTTTTAAAAATTGAAATAATCTTGAGAGGAAATAATATCACCAAAATGTCCCTTCTGATGCTAAAATGAAAAATTCAGTGTTTATGAAAAAGATGCTCAACATCGTAATCATTAGGGAAATGTAAGTGAGAGATCATTTCACACAAGTCAGGTGACTAATATAAAACAAACAAATGTTGGCTGGGATGTGAAGAAAAGGGAATCCTTGTATATTGTTAGTAGGAAAGTAAAATGGTACAACTACTATGTAAGACAGTATGGAGCTTCCTCCGAAATTGAAAAGTAGAGATACTATGTGATCCAATAATCCCACTGCTGGGTATTTGCCCAAAGGAAATGAAAACACAAATTCAAAAAGATATGTACCCGTTATGTTTATTGCAGCATTATTTATAATAGCCAAGATATGGAAGCAATCTAAGTGTTCATTGGTAGATGAATGAAGAAGTTGTGTTTTATATATAACTCTATGTATAGATATGTCTCTATATCTCTACATATAGATATGTCTCTCTAAATATCTCTCTATATAGGTATGTCTCTCTCTATATAATATATAGAGACATATTATATATGTAGTGGAATAGTACTCAGCCACAAAAAAGCATGAGAACTTGCCATTTGCGTTAATAGTGATAGACCTCGAAGGTAAAATGCTAAATGAAAGAATTCAGACAGAGAAAGACAAATACCATATAATTTCACTTATATGTGGAATCTACAAAACCAAAACCAAAACTGAACCAGAAATAGACCCATAAGTACAGAGAACAGAGCAGTGGTTGCCAGAGAAGGGAGGGTGGGGTAATGGGCAAAATAGGTGAAGGAGATTAAGAAATAAAGTCTTCCAGTTATAAAATTAATGACAGAGATTAAAAGTACAGCATAGGAAATATAGTCAATAATGTTGTAATCATGTTATATGGTGACAAGTTATAACTACACTCATGGCGAGCATTAAATAATGTATAGAATTGTCAAATCACTATGTTGTACATTTGAAACTAACATAACATAGCATACAATTGTATACAGTACATCTATACTTCAATAATTTTTTTAAAAAATTCCTTTAAATTCCTTTAAAAAATTTTTTTAAAAAATTGAGCTTAATCCAGAAGTAACCATATAAGAACAATTTGATTTCATGGTGTGAATTATGCATAAATTTATTTGCACTCTCAAATAGACTATCATCATTAATCAGATAAGCTTTGAAAATGCTAATCTTCCTTATCTGTTCCTGTCCCCTCCTCTTTTCACCTTTCCCTTTCGTTCACTGCCCCCCCCTTTCCTGACATCACTTATTTTATATTTCAAAATTAGTTGCTTTCCTAACTTAACTAAGAACATGAAATCCATGAGCTACTTAATGTTACCCTGAATTGCTAAAGTTCCATGCATGTGCTAGGTCGATAGCATATAGCTCATGGGTCTTTCTTTCTCTAAATAACAATATTTTTTTTGTTTGTCCTTTTGTGTTCTGTTACTCGGCATTAGAGGTATTGTGGCACATTACTGACTTGCACCATTCCAGTCAGATCACACATAATACAGTACAATTCAGCAGGAGTGATCATAAAAACAGAATTATCTTTCACCCTAGGAGGTTTGCCCTTCCTGGTAAAGGTTGAAAGAAATGTATGGAAGCTTGCACTAATGCTGCTCGCAGCTTAGGAAGCTGTGAATACAACACAACTTTAGTAAGGACAGCTCACTGGGCATTTTTGAGTAGGCTGAAAGGAATATAGCGAGGAGATATAAGTAAGAAGTACCTGCCAGCAAAACCCATAGTAATGGAGTTCCATCAGTACCTAAGTCTTAAAAATACCAGCATTATCCAATTGCTAAAGCATTTTAAGATAAAACACTGAGATTTCAAATTCACAATGCATCTTTTTGTTGTTTTTATTTCAGTGTTCCTTGGGGAGAGGACAACACTCACAAACATTCATTTATCTTAATAAGATTGTGCTTCCATAAAAAACAAAAAAACAAAAAAAACAAAAAACCAAAACATTAATTCTAAAATGAGTTTAGATGGGACCTAAGGATAGAGGTAGAGTAAAACTAAAACACATTGCCTCTTTCCCCACAATTTCCCCTTTCTGCTCAGGAAAAATAAAAAAAGGATACCCTCCATCACTGTGACTACCTCAACAACAATGGAAAAAAGATAAACGTGATATAGAAGCCAAGGATAGAAAACGCAAGATTCGTGTGTAGCTTGTAGTTTTGCTGGACTGCTAGGTCTTCGTTTTCATTACCTAGAGATAGTTCGGGAGAGACAGTGTGAATGGGCAAAATTTAAAGAAAACTATCCAACTTAGAAATAGATTAAGCATGAATAGCTGCCTGGGTCAGAGGTGATCACAGAAAAGCTAGTGGGAGAAGTTTCTAGCTACAGTGACATGATCTCAGTGGACAAGGTAGAAAGAATCACTTGGGCTTTCCCCATCATAAAGGATCCTATTTTGGGCCGGGTAGTGAAACCATAGAGGTAGCAGCTAATAATTAAAATCAAATGAAGCTAGGGGTACCTGGCTGGCTTAGTTGGTAGAACATGGGACTCTTCTTGGAGTTTTGAGTTTGAGCCCCATGTTGGGTGTAGAGATTACTTAAAAATAGATCTTTAAAAATAAAATCAGGGAAGAGTGCCTAGGTGGCTCAGTCAGTTAAGTGGTTAAACATTGGACTCTTGATCTCAACTCAGGTCACCATCTCAAAGTTCAGTTCGGCCTCATGGTGAGCTCTGTGCTGATGGTGAGGCATGTGCTTAGGATTCTCTCTTTCTCCCCCTCTGTCTGCCCCTCCCCTGCTGGTGCTGTTTCTCTCAAAATAAAATAAAGACACTTAAAAAAATCAGGGGTGCCTGGTGGCTTAGTCAGTTAAACATCTAATTCTTGATTTTGGCTTAGGTAATGATCTCATGTTTCATGAAAATTGAGCTCCACATTGGGCTCTGCACTTGGCATGGAGCCTGCTTAAGATTCTCTCTTGTATACTTGTGCACACTATTTCTCTCTCAAAAAAAAAAAAAAAAAAAATCAAATGGAGCTAAATGTCTCAGGTAGTAAAATGGAATTTATTATAATTGAATATAAAGAGAAAATAAATAAGATAACATCTTTAGAAGTAGAAAAATTGGGAGGGCACATAAGAAACTCCAGATGCTACGTGACCTCCTCTCCCTCAGCTGTGAACATTGGCGCCATAGGCATCCTAATATATTCCCTATTTGATGCAGATTCTGGTTCAGGAAATCTGGGGTGAGGCCTGAGATTCTGCATTTCTAACAAGCTTCCATGTGATGCTTATTCAGCTGGCCCATAAATACTTCAAGTAGCAAAGAAACAGAAAAAATCAATAAGTGGTAGCTCCGGGATAGAAGCAAATGTTTTAAGTTTAATCAGGAAAAGATAGAGGGGTGACAGGGGGAAAAGAGGAGAGAGTAGTTGACTCGTTCAAAGTTCTGGATCATTCCTCCTATGTTCCCAACTACCGCTGTGTCAAAATCTCAGAAAAGAGCAGAATCTACAACCTCCAGCAACACATACATAGCCCAGCTGAGCCCTGCTTTCTCCCCTTCAGCCCCATACTTCATCTATTACAACTATAGAAAAAGCACATTGTAGTTCTGAGGTGAAAACAACCTATCCTTAAATAAGATGCCAAAAGGGCACAGGAGAACTTACCCATATTGGAACAAAACAAAAGCTTGAAATAAAGATTCTCTGTTAAGCCAAAGCAAGGAGAATAAAAAGAAAGACAAAGACAAGATGTAAAAATACTTTAAAGTAAAAAAATAAAGAAATATAACATGCAAAAAAACACATGAAGATCTCAGTCTAGAAGAAAATATAACACAAAGGTCAAAACAACATAAAGTTCAAAATCATGTTTCCTATGAGTGGTTCACACTACAGAGGAATTTAAACTGGAGCTATTCAGAGATGAGGGACTTAAACAATTAATTGAAAATTTGTGTAGCTAAGAGAACATCACTACAAATAAATGTAAAAAAAAATAAAACAATGTGTACATGACCCATATTCCTAACAGCAAGGGAGGCTTCATAAAATCTTTGTGATTGTAGAGAAGAGATAAAGATACTGAAGAAATAACAATATTAACAAAGTCATGAACATACAGACAATATAAAAATACTTAGTGTTACCAAATTAGAGATGGGAACATATAGAAGTGCTCAGTGAGTTAACAGAAGCTTCCAGTTAACGATGTTTAGTCATATACACAAATTTATGTCTGGTTTTATCAATTCAATAAAAAGATAAACTGAAGCAAGTTAAATGCATATGCTGGGTATTGCTAGATTATCCTGTATATAGATTAAATATACCTGAAGGCAACTACAGTTGAGCAACTTACAGGCATAAACACTAAGGACAACTAGCAAACAAAGCAAACATAAAGTGGACAAGGCCATTTGAGTACATCCTTCTAGGGAAATTACTGAAAGATGGGCAAACAAGAGGGTAATCTAAGAAGGATACAGAAATATAATGTAAGAAAGCAAATTGAATCTTCAGGCAGATGGTGAGAGGGACCTGGGGTAATAGCTGTGTAGCAAACATGAAGAATAAACATCTAGTCCAGATTAGTGGGCTCAGGCAGGGATGTCCCAAAGATTATACAATTGGAAGACAGTTGAGCGTCATGTGGGTGGCTACATTGGTTAAGCATTGACTTTGGCTCAGGTCATGATCTCATGGTTTGTGGGTTTGAGCCCTGCGTCAGGCTCTGTGCTGACAGCTCAGAGCCTGGATCCTGCCTCAGATTCTGTCTCCCTCTCTCTCTGCCCCTCCTCTGTTCATGCTGTGTCTCTCTCTCTCTCTCAAAATAAATAAACATTAAAAAATTTTTTAAAAACAATCAAAGAAAGACAATTGATGTGTTTGGAAATATTGAAATGATGTTTCTACTAGGTAAGATTTTGGAAAAAATTAGGGGCGCCTGGGTGGCGCAGTCGGTTAAGCATCCGACTTCAGCCAGGTCACGATCTCGCGGTCCGTGAGTTCGAGCCCTGAGTCAGGCTCTGGGCTGATGGCTCAGAGCCTGGAGCCTGTTTCCGATTCTGTGTCTCCCTCTCTCTCTGCCCCTCCCCCGTTCATGCTCTGTCTCTCTCTGTCCCAAAAAAAATAAATGTTGAAAAAAAAAATTAAAAAAAAAAAAAGATTTTGGAAAAAAAATTAATAATTAATACAAGAGAAATTAAGCAAACAATAAGATAACTCCAGGGAAAAACCACAAGTTTTAACAATAGCATAAAGGAATATTTTCTTGAAACATAAGAAAGGCCCATTTGTGTTGCAGTAATAAGTGTACAAGGAAAATCAATGCTAGACTATATTCTGGTTAAGCTATTGAAATTTAAGATTTATTAAAGAACTTTTTAGGCACCTGAACAGTAATAAAATTCAGGCTAGTATCAACCAGTATTCATTTGTTCATTCCACAAATGCTTATGAAGCACTCTCTGAATAAGACTTTGTTCAGACCACAAGAAAACAAAACAGACAAAACTATCTTCCCTCATAGAGTTTACCTTCTCACTAATTCAATACAGAAGACAGTGGAACAATGTGTAAAAGTTCTGAAAATATTAAATGCAGATCTGATACTATTTAAATATAACAGGAAAAGAAAAAACATTTTCAAACATGAAAATGCTAAGATAATTAAGCACCAATGAACTTTTTTGTTTCACGCCAACCAATAGTTCCAAATAACTAACTCAGAAATAAACTGTGATAAAAGAACCAGGAATAAGCATCTCCATAAATTTAAATGTAAACCTAATTTGAAATAATTGAGAATTTTATTATGAAATGTAATAACGTTATAAATTTTAACATCACACGATTACTTATAATTTAAAAAAACATTAAGAGCCAAAGTAGATAGGTAGAAAAAGTACATTTTCATGTTTCTTTGTATAGCGTATCTAAAAAATATTGGCCTTAGCTTCTTAATGTCTGTCATAATCTTCCTTAAGAGAGATACTTTTAGTAATGTGTATGTCTATGAGTGATTTAAAATGCATTCAGAGGTGGTCCAGGGAAGATGGCGGAGTAGGTGGATCTAGAGCCCATCTCGTGCCAGAGATACACTAAGATAACATCTATGTCTGTAAATTTAACTCTAAAAATGACCTGAAGAGCAGACCTCCCCCAGTTAATTGTAGAGAGGAGGACACATCAAAAATAGTTGGAAGGGTGAGACATGGTTGTGAACCCATGAGGCAACCTCCAAATGGGATGGACATCACAAGCATGGAGAAGTAGAGAGGACCAGATCTCACACCAGTCACCTCTGGCACTGGGATCTCACACTGGGAAGACAAGTCCCCATCTGGCTTTGAAAACCAGTAAGTCTTAACTTAAGGAACTTTAAAATTCAGTAACTTTAATGCCCAGAGAGAACCAAAAGGTAATAGAAACTGAGCCTCTGCCTTTAGGCAATAGAAAACTGAGCCTCTGCCTTTAAAGGGTCAGCATAATAAATAACTTGGCCTTAGACACAGAACAAAAGCAGCAATTTGAAAAGCACCCATGATACAAGTGAAGGAAATTTATTGACTAATCTTAGAATGTGTGTTGGAGGGACAGAGATCTTCAAGAGATTTCTTCAGGAGCAGAAGTGCTGCCAGGTGTCATTTCTCTTTCCATACCCCAGCCTAGATAGCCAGACTCTTGCTTGAGGCAGTTCTAACCTTCTCTACTTTGCTAGCATCACATGTCATGCTGTGCTGTGCCATACCTTGGCATCCCCCTGTGAACCAGCCCCATCTAACCTATTCATGTTGGTAGGAATTCCTCCAGAGCTACTCTTGCTCTCCCACACCCTGCAGGCAGCCTTGGCAGTGAACTGTGCCACACCAAAGTGACTTGCCCAGGGAAGGAAGGCAAATATCCCCACACACCAGCATGCCTACAATTCCAGCATTACATCCAGCTGTCTGTGCAGGGAATAAGCCCTGCCCTTTGGTGTACCTGCAGTTGTGGCAAGAAGGCTAACTGCAGATACCTAGTCAGATTGCTGTTCCTTCCAACCAAGGAGCTTCCAGACAGGCCCCTCAATGGTACAGGGACAAAACCTTGCCAAGTGCACCCACACAGACAAAATGGGTCATCACAGCCAGCTGAGCTGAAGGTAATCATAGTTTAGCCACAATAGTAGGGCACACATTGTCCACACAAGGGACACCACTATAGCACCTAAGTTTGGAGACCAGGGGGACTGAGCTACAGAGCATTACAGAACTTCTACCCAAGGCCACTACTTTCAAGACAAGGGGATATAGCTGACCTACCTAATACATAGAAACAAACACAGAGAGTTAGACAAAATGAGGAGAAAGAGGAATATGTCCCAAATGAAAGAATAGAACAAAATTACAGTAAAGAAGGTAAGTGAAATGGAGATAAGCAATATGCATAATAAAGAATTCAAAGCAATGGTCATATGTATACCCACTGGACTTGAGAAAAGAGTGGATGCTCTCAGTGAGAATTTCAACAAAGAGATAGAAAATATAAAAAAGAACAAATCAACCAATCAGAGATGAAGAATTCAATAACTGAAATAAAAAATGCACTCAAAGGAATCAGCAAATTAGAGGATGCAGAACAGATAAGCAATCTGGAAGACAGGGTAATGTAAAGCAACCAAGCTGGAAAAAAAAGTTAAAATTAAAAAAAAAATGAGAATAGTTTAAGGGAAATCAGTGACATCATCAAGTTTAAAAACATTTGCACTATAGGGCTCCTAGAAGGAGAAGAAACAGAAGGGGGCAGAAAATTTACTTGAAGAAATAACGGAAATTTCCCTAATTTGGGGAAGGAAACAAAAATCCAGATCCAGGAGGCACAGAGAAGCCCCAACAAGATGAACCCAAAGAAGTCCACACCAAGACACAATAATTAAAAGGACAAAAAGTAACGATAAAGGGAATTTTTAAAGCAGCAAGAGAAAAGAGAACATTTACAATAAGGGAAACTTCATAAGGCTTTCAATTGATTTTCAGCAGAAACATTGCAGGCCAGGAGGGAGTGTTATGGTATATTCAAAGTTCTACAAGGAATTAACCTACAGCAAAGAATATCCAACAAGATTATCATTCAGATCTGAAGGAAAGATAAAGAATTCCCTGGACAAACAAATGTTAAAGTAATCATCACCACTGGTTCATCACCACTGAACCAGTCTTACAAGAAATGTTAATGAGAATTCCTTAAGTTAAAAGAAAAGGACATAACTAGAAGAAAATTATAAAATAAAACAATTACGGTAAAAGCAAACATATAGTAAAGGTAGAATAATCACTTACAAAACCACTGTGGAGGTTTAAACACAAAAGTAACAAACAAACAAAAAACAATAATACCTACAAATATTAGTCAAGGGATACAGAAAATAAAAGGGTGTAATATAAGACATAATGTACATAAAAGGTAGAGTAGGAGTAAAAATTTAGTGCTTCTGGAATGTATTTAAACGTGAATAACCATTAACTTAATGTATACTGCTATATACATAAAATGTTATATATGAACTTAGTGTAATTGCAAATCAAAAAATAAAGGAATCCAAGCACAACACTAAAAAAAGCCATCAAACCACAAGGGAGGAGAGCAAGAGAAGTAAGGAACAGGAAAGAACTACAAACACAATTAGAAAATAATTAACAAAATGGCAATAAGTACATGTCAACCAACAAATACTTTAAATGTAAACTGTCTAAATGCTCCCATCAAAATACATAGGATGATCCAATGGATAAAAAACAAAACCCAGCTATATGCTGCTTACAAGAGACTCACTATAGATCTAAGGACATAGGCTAAAAGTGAAAGACAAACAAAATGCAGAAAAAAATGCAGGGTAACAATACTTATGTCAGATAAAACAGAATTTAAAATAAAGATTGTAGCAAGAGACAAAGGGCACTACCTAATGATAATGATATCAATCCAACAAGAGGATATAACAACTGTAAATGTCTATGTTCCTAACATTAGAACATTTAAATATATAAAGCAATTTATTAATAGACATAAAAGGGGAAATTGACAGTAAGATAGTGATAGTAGGGGACTTTAACACCCCACTTACATCAATGGATAGGTCATCCAGACAGAATATCACAAGGAAACAGCGGTTTCAAATGACACATTAGATTAGATGAACCTAACAGATACACAGAGAACATTCTGTCCAAAAGAGCAAAATACACATTCTTTTCAACTGCATATGAAACACTCTCCAGGAGAGATCACATGTTAGAGGAAAACAAAACAAAATAAACAAAAAACAAGTCTCAACAAATTTAAGAAAATTCAAATCATATCATATCAAGTATCTTTTCTGACCTACATAGTATATGAAACTGGAAATTACTAGAAAAAATCTGGAAAGAATACAAACACACGGAGGCTAAACAACTTGCTACTGAATAATGAATGTGCCAAGCAAAAAAAAAATGTTAAAAAATATATGGAGACAGATAAAAATGAAAACAACAGTCTCAAAACTTTGTGATGCAGTAAAGGTAGTTCTAAGAGGGAAGTTTCTAGTGATACAGGTCTACCTCAAGAAAAAAAGAAAAATCTCAAATTAACAACCTAACCTTATACTCAAGGAAGCTAGGAAAAGAACAAAGATCAAAACTAGTAGAAACAAGAAAATAATAAAGATCAGAGCAGAAATAAATGAAATAGGGACAAAAGAGAAAAAAAGCAAGAGCTGTTTCTTTGAAAATATAAACAAAATTGATAACCCTTTAGCCAAACTTGTCAAGAAAAAAAGAACTCCAATTAAAAATGCAGGTAGAGAAATAACAACTGGCATCACAGACTTATAAAGCATTATAAAAGAATATCATGAAAAATTATATGCCAACAAATGGGACAACCTAGAAGAAATGGATAAATTCCTAGAAACATACAATCTCTCAAAACTGAATCAGGAAGAAATAGAAAATTTGAACAGACTAATTATTAGTAATGAAATTGAATCAGTAATCGAATATTTCCCAACAAACAAAAGCCCAGATCCAGATGGCTTGACAGCTGAATTCTATCAAACATTTAAAAAAATTAATACCTGTTCTTCTCAAACTATTCTAAAAAAAAATAGAACAAGAAAAACTTCCAAATTCTGTGTATGAGACCAGCATTGCTCTGATATCTAGAGCAGAGAAAGACACTACAAAGAAAAAAAAAAGAAAATAAAAAGAAAAAAAAAAAAGAAAGAAAAGTACAAACCAATATCTCTTACGAACATAGATGCAAAAACACTTAAAAATATATTAGCAACATAAATTCAAAGACAATTAAAAAATAATCCACCACAATGTCCATGCTATAAAACAATCATTCACCCTTTCACCAAATGGGATTGATTTCAGGAATGCAAATCTGTTAAGAGGAAACATCATATTAACAATAAAAGAAATTATAAAAGTCATATAATCATTTCTATAGATGCAGGAAAAAGCTTTTGATAAAGTACATTTTTATGATAAAACTAGAAAGTGTTTAGAAGGAACATGCCCTGACATAATAAAGATCATATAAAAAAAAAAAAAAAAAAAAAAAAAAAACCAGAGCTAACAACATATTCAATGATGAAAAGCTAAAAGATTTTCCTCTGAGATCAGGAACAAGGTAAGGATGTCCACACTTGCCATTATTATCAACATAGTACTAGAAGTTCTAAGTACAGCAATCAGACAAGTGAAAGAAAGGAAATTTGGTAAAGAAAAAGTAAAACTGTCACAATTTGCAGATGACATGATAGTGTACACAGCATCCTAAAGGTTTAACCAAAAAAATGATTCAAATAAGATATATTAGATTAAATGAGATAAAATATTAGAATAAATTCAGTAAAGCTGTAGGATATAAAATTAATATGTAGAAATCAGTTACATTTCTATACACTAATAATGAAGTAGCAGAGAGATTAAGAAAACCATCCCATTTATAATTGCACCAAAAAGAATGTAAGAATAAACTTAACTGAAAAGGTGAAAGACTTGTATTCTGAAACGACACAACGATAATGAAAGAAACTGAAGACAATTTATAATAAATGAAAAGATATACCATGGTCATGGTATGAAAATTAATATTGTTAAAATGTCCATACTACTCAAAGCAATGTACAGATTCAATCCAATTAGAAATATCAATAACATTTTTCACAGAACTGAAACAAATTCTCCTAAAATTTGTATAAAACCACAAAAGATCTGGAACAGCCAAAGCAATCATGAGCAAGAAGAAGTCTGGAGGTATAACAATCCCAGATTTTAAGATGTACTACAAAGCTATAATAATCAAAACAGTGTGGTCCTGGCACAAAAATAGACCTATAGATCAATGGAATAGGATAGAAAGCCCAGAAATAAACTTGCACCTATATGGCCAATTAATCTACAACAAAGGAGGCAAGAATCTACAAGGGAGAAAAGACACTCTATTCAGTAGTAAATGGTGCTGGATCACTGGACAGCTACATGCAAAAGACTGAAACTGAACCACTTCCTTATCCCATACATAAAAATAAACTCAAAGTGAATGAAGAACCTAAATGTAAAACCTGAAAATAGAAAACTTCTGGAAGAAAACATTGGCAGTATTCTCTTTGACATTGGCATAGCAGCATATTTATGGATAGGTCTTCTCAGGCAAGGGGAAAAAAACGCAAAATAAACTAATGAGACTATACTAAAAACTTTTGCACAGGAAAGGAAACCATCAACAAAATGAAAAGGCCACCTAATGAAAGGGGCAAGATATTTGCAAATGATACATTTGATGAGGAATTAAAATTTAAAATATACAAAGAAACATACAACTCAACACCAAAAAAAAAAAACCCACAAATAATCTAATTAAAAAATTATCAGAGGATTTGAATAGACCCAAAGAAGACACATAGATGGCTAATAAATACATGAAAAGATGCTCAGTATCATTAATCGTCAGGAAAATTCAAATCAAAACCATAATGAGATATCATCTCACACCAGTCAGAATGGCTAGTATCAAAAACAAAACAAAACAAAACAAAACAAAACAAAACAAAAAAAACAAGAAATAATAAATGTGGGAGAAAATGGAATCTTCATGCACTATTGATAGGAATGTAAATTAGTACAACCACTGTGGACACAGTATGGAGGTTCCTCAAAAAAATAAAAATAGAAATACCATATGATCCAGTAATTCCACTGTAGGATATTTACCCAAAGAAAATTAAAACACTAAATAAAAAAGATACATGTTTTATGTTTATGGCAGCATTATTTACAATAGCCAAAATATGGAAGCAACCCGTTGTTCATGGATAGATAAATGGACAAAGAAAATGTAGTGTGTGCGCGCGCGCGTGTGTGTGTGTACACACAAAGGAATATTATTTAACCAGAAAAAGGAACAAAATCTTGGCATTTCTGACAACATAGATGGACCCAAAGGATATTATTCTAAGTGAAGTTAGAGAAAGAGATACACCATATGATTTCACTTATATATGGAATCTAAAAAGCAAAAAAACAGACACTTAAATACTGTGAACAAACTGGCGGTTGCCAGAGAGGTGGTGGGTGGGCAATGGGTGAAATAGGTGATGGGGATTAGAAACTTCCATTTATAAAATAAATAAGTTATGGACATGAAAAGTACAGCACAGGTAATATAGTCAATAATATTGGAGGGGTACCTGAATGGCTCAGTCGGTTAAGCGTCTGACTTTGGCTCAGGTCATGATCTCATGGTTCGTGAGATTGAGCCCTGCATCAGGCTCTGTGCTGACAGCTCAGAGCCTGGAGCCTGCTTCAGATTCTGTGTCTCCCTCTCTCTTTGTCCCCTTCCCCACTCTCACTCTATCTCTGTCTCAAAAATAAAGATTAAAGAAAAAAATTTTAAAAAATATATTGTAATAGTGTTGTATGGTAGCAGATGGTGACTTCATTTACGGTGATCATTGAATAATGCATAGAATCACCAAATCACTGTGGTACATACCTGAAATGAATAGAACATTGCATATTAATTATACTCCAATAGAAATAAAATGTAAAATGCATCTGGACTTCAGCAATTTCTTCAACATTATTTTCAGGGCTTTCTTTTTAATTCTTATCTTAAATTAAAGTGAAATTATATTTGATAGTTTGTTTTATATACATGTGACTACACATATATGTATATATATACATGCATATATATATATATACATATATATATATACACACATGTATATACATATATAAAACTTTGATTTTGGGATATGATTTTTTTATGTTTGCTTTATTTCTTAAGTATTTATAATAAAATATATCTTTTCAACAAATAATAAAGACTATACGTATAGAAATATTTTGCAGGTTTTCTTCATTGTTTTGCTCTTATTTTTCTAAATACTTTTTTGCATCACATTTAGACGACTGTTAAAGTAGGATAAATATCATCTTTATACTCCAATCAAGAAATTGTTTTGTCATGAAAATGATCAAGATATAACAAAACCTTCCTGGTACTGCTGCAAAATCCAGACTACTAGGGATGCTTTGGTAATTATACCAATTCCAGGTGAAGGCTGTTGTTATACAGAAACAGATTGGTCATTTCCAGGACAATAAAGGATTAATAAAAATCACATTGCAGGGCATTGGAGAGGACAAAATGCCTTGGAATTTCAAGATGGTTCTAAAAATAAACTTTGAACAATTACAAAAATCTGTAAAATCTGCCAACACTGGGAAATGACCCCTTTTTGAACCAAACATAGCATCAGCAAATTTGCAAAACATATCAAGTAGAGAAATGCAGATAAGTCCAACCTAGATACTGTTCTCTCATCCATACCTGAAGAGACAGACATTGGTGACACTATTGTAAGTTACTCAGTTGTAGTTGTTTACAGTTTAATACACACAAGGGGAATCCAGCCATGTCCATTGTGTGCACTTAGTTTGTCTCAGTTCATCATTTTATTGACTTGATGCAATTAAAGAACTTTGACTTGTTCTGGATGAAAGAAACGCATGACATATTTTGATAAATCAATTCAAGCAACAGATATCTAGCGAGCACTGATATGTGGTAAGGATTCTGCTAGGTGCTAGGGTTGCAACACTGAGGCTAGTTCCTACCTTGGGGAGTTTAGAACCCAGTGGAAAGAGGGTCAAACAAGCCAGTCTAAGGCAGGGTATTCCCTCTTACTTTTGCAGCCAAACTCATTAGCAAAACTGGAAAAGAATGTCATTTCCAGAGTGCTGGCTTTCACAGGGCCCATTTATAGACAGGTGTTCTAGATGTTTCTTACATACCTTGGTTCTTTTCCAGTGAAAGCAGATGACTCTAATCTTACCCACTCTCATGATCTTACCTTGTTCCCTTTGTGATTATACTACCTTTTCTGTACATGGCTGATGCAGATTAAGGTTTAGACGTATTTAGAAAGCCTAAACTAAGATTCCATGTTTAGCTTCGATCACATTAACAATCACCTTTAACCAGTTAGAAAAAGTACAGAGAAAATAGCCATGTATCATAATGCTACATCAACCCATCTTTTTAACCCTTGCCCATGGATTTCACAGATGTTTCTTGGATCGTACAGGATGGCAGGCACTGTCAGCTGTGCGAGCCCTTTAGCCAAACTTAATCCCTTCAATTTTCCCACGCTCATCCTTCAATTTTTTTCTATTCTGAAATCTTGCTCTGGTCTCTCTTTCACCTGAAATGCCCTTTTCTCTGCTTCTAATATATCTTGTTCCTGCTCTATCTTCACATCCCAGTTTAGGTTCCAGATTTCATAAGCATCCTCTCATCATCTCAAGCCACCTTACTTCCTAATCCTTTCCAGAAATAGTTTCCTCCAGAACTATGTTGATACTTCGTATGTCATGTTCAGTATTTCCAGTTAGCTTTCATTATGCTGGCTTTCCTCAAACTGAAGTTCTGACACTTTTCTATGTGGTGTCCTTTGCATGTTCTACCCCAGAACACTACTCCTGGTAAGAATTTACTAAAGCTCAGTGAACCTTTTGCTTGACTGTCGTTTCCTCATTCCCTGCATTCTCTTTTGTAGTGCTCCATTCTGTATGGTGGAAGCCACGAGGACTTCCCAGAATTCTGCATGCAGGTACTGAGAAGCTGAATAAAGCTGTCTGTTCTAGGTACGCATTTCTGCCTCTACAGGTAGCCCCTACTGTGGTAGATTGGAAAACATTAAATTTCAGCAATCACCATCACGCGTTGGCATACGGCATCGGGAACTGCAGCTCAGGAAATGACAGACCGACAAAACGAAAGAGGGAAACTTGAATGGAACACTTAGACCAGAAAAATAAAACCTATCTCCAGATTTTTCACATTCGAGGTTTCATATTTCCCAAATACGTATGCCAAGTTCTGCCTACATTTCCACTGGCACTCCATTTCGTAAAGTAGTTTTGTTAAAACACTTAACGGGCCTCAATTAGAAATTTAAGTATATAAAAACGTAGGCTTGCGCAAAGGGAATGTGAAAAGGTAGGTCGAGTGTAGAAGAGGGGGAACAGGGATGGCACAAACAGCCTTAACAGATGAGCTTTCACACCACGTGTCGGGACGTGAGGGAGTCTCCCTTTCCCGCTCTTTAGGGATATGTAGCCATTTGAGAACACCCAAGATCAAATCAAGACTATCAAAGACCCATGCTGCATCATCACACTGCTGGTGGCCCGGAGCCAGCGCTGTCATCACTTGGTTTTGTGCTGCTTAGGGCAGAAAATCTGATTGTTCAGCAACATGTAATCAGCTTAAAACAAATCTGGAAGATGTTACCCAAAGACTAGATGATATCCAGGCCCTGGAATTTTCTGCAAAGAAAATGAAGGATTTGCCTTAAGATAAAAACTGTATCCGAGGAAAGAAATTTGAGACCTTGGGACAAAACTCAAGTCAATAAGTTTAATAGTAAGGCTTTAAGAAACTGGGATTCCAACCCAAACAAGCCAGGCAGGTCCTGCAGCGCAGTGAGAAAAGCCAGGGTCCAGTTTCTAGAACTAAAATATTCTCTGTCTTCTATGCCTAGATACCACTTTTATTCTTCAGAGAAGGCACACTCCCATGAGAAGTGGGATTACATTTAAACACCAAGATGATAGAAGTCTTAAGAGCTGAACAGAGTCATGATTTAACTACTTATCATGTGGCCTATGAACTTGACTATGTCATTTTGTCTCGATTAACCATTATTTTCCTTTGAAAAAAATACGGAGAGTGGTACTAGTTTTAGTAGTATTTTGGTACAAATCTCTTTCTTCCTTCCACATTCACTCCCCCGCCACTCCTGGTGTGCTAACGTAGCAGCAGAAGTGGGATTTATAATATGTGTGGTTGGAGAAGGAAACAGACTCGTTTAACCTAAGATACTGCAGCACATATAGGAGCAAGAGGTTACTCTATGAAATGTAAAAGTCTGCTTTCTGAGAAAGTGCACCCTAAGCTTTTTCCAGTCAATGCCCCGGCCCTTTTTTCTCCATCTTCAGGAGATACAGTATGGCCTCCAGCCTTAATGACTGCCAGGACAGATGAATGGGTGTAGTATGAGGGTAAGCATGAGTAAGTCTTGAAAGGTGAGTAAAAATAGCCAATGCTTATTGAGTGACTACTATTTTAAGTAAATAGACCATTTTAAGTAATTTTTATATATTTATTATATATAACCTATATATTTATACAATATATATATTAAATTATATATATATTATATAATTTAATCCCCATAACAAACCCTTGAGAAAGGCACTCTTATTATACCCATTTTTGCGGCTGAAGAAAGTGGGGTGAGGAGAGGTTAAGTAATTTGTCTATCACATTTAGGTAAAGCTAAATCTCTGAGGTCTGAACCCAGACCACACTCTTTTCCATTAAGCTTTACTGTTGAGTGTGGAATTGCCCAGGCAAAGAGGGAAAGAAAGTTGTTTGGGATAGGGGGAGTCACATGAGCAAAGGTGCAAAGGCGTGATATAGGATTCGTGTTGAGGGCTCTAGAAAGTTTGGGAAGTACATAGGAGAAATTATCAGGAAGTCAATTATAGCCAGATCTAGAAATGTTATGATTTGCTGATTCACAAATAGCTGGATAAGCTTTTAATATTAATGGGTGTGCTTTCCTTTTTATCTCCTATAATCAGTGACTTCTCCTTTGTCTGCTAGGCTATGGGGCATCAGTTGTGCCAACAAACAGTTGATAAATCAGAACAGAAAATATCATCAGTTTGAAAACGGCTTTGGAATGCCAATGAATATCAGATTATTGTGTTCGTGAACACTAACGTATTGTGCAATAAAATTTTGACAAGACTTGGACAGATTCCTAATAAGTAAGAGTAGGTCTCCTCAGATAATACAAAGAAAATTCTACAGGTTGAGGAAGGGCAAAGAGGAAGGTAAGGATGATACAGACCTTGCCTAGGGTTGGGATGTCAGAGAAAGGTGAATGTGCCCTAGAATCTAAAAAAAGTCCAGCGATCCAGCAAGATCCAGTGTTCCCCACTACCCAGCATTGTAAATGGGCAGTAGCATAGAAACGGCTTCATGGAACATGTAGATAGAAAGACCTTGGCAGCAGCATATTTCCAGGAATTCCATAGCAGAAGCAGATAAAGGTAATCTGTGAGCCAGAGAAGAGCACGATATCTCTTGTGAGAGAGCTGGACTGGAGAGGCCTGGGGTTCGCAATAAGGAGAAAGGAACAACATGCATTTGCTGAGAACAGAGGTCACATTACAAAGAGGTCACTGTGATCAGATGAGGACAACCTGGACCAGATTCCTCTTGCCCCACCCGTCTCTTGCCATGTTGTCTCAACACCAGGTATTCCTTTCTCAAGAACAGAGTTTAGGGATGGGAAACTATATTCAATAGGAATTTAACTTGCAATACAAAGTGAAAGGAAGCTCAAAAGAGAAAATAAATTCAGTTATAGAAAAATTAGATTCCTTAGACACCTCAATTTGTGACCTGGCATTCATGCCTACTATACAGCAAAGTTTACTTTTCCAGATGTAGATACAGACATAATCTACAACGTATAAGCAAACTGAAGGGACTGTGTCTGAGATGGATTTCAAAGAAAGCCATCAACTGGGGAAGGATAGATGACTCGAGAATCGGAAGGAAGCAGTTAGCCAGACTGGCATGGGGAGTAGAATGAACCCCTGCCTGATGAGCAGGTCTCATAAACAGACTCGATGGCAATTTCACAAACTTTACGAATTTCACATTTACTTAATTAATCTTAAACAAATGTGCTTCTTTTTCACCCTCTCTGTATATGACAGCTACAGGACACTCACTCTTTCCTTTCCATTTGTAGACTCCTCATCCGGTGTGTGGATTTGCTCCAGACAACTATTCCAGCCCTTTCTTGAACTAGCCCTGCCTGTTCTATCCTTGGGCTGACTTAAATATTTACATCCTCATTCCTCAACTGACCCCTATCAATTCAGGATGAGGCATTTTATTTATCTTTGCAAAAGCTCCTCACCCACTATTGGAGAAATGTGTTGCTATCATTCAACTTTATAACACTTCTCTGAAGTTTTCAATTGTGTTGACATCCTTTAAGCTTTCCCAAACTTAAAACTATGAAGGTTGTAGTGACATTTGCTTCTGAATTGCAACAACAGTACCATGTTTGTGAATATTGAGGATCCACTTTAATTTGAACCATTTTATTATTATTTTTAAAATATTTAATGCTTCTTTATTTTTGAGATAGAGACAGCTAACAAGTGGGGAAGGGGCAGAGGGAGACACAGAATGTGAAGCAGACTCTAGGCTCCAGCTGTCAGCACAGAGCCCGACGCAGGGCTGGAACCCATGGACCATGATCATGACCTGAGCCAAAGTCGGACACTTAACGGACGGAGCCACCAGGGTATCTCTAATTTGAACCATTTTAAACAACCATAACTTTGTGAAGTTCTAAATTTTCTTTATCTTACCTTTTCATATGTTAATATAAACCAACATACAACAGCACTTCCCAATGATCTTAAACACTTTTATATAATCATTAATTTCTCACCTCAAGCTTCATTTTTATTATATCCACATACTTTTAGCAGTATTGGGATAATTATCTTTTTCCTGTAGTACATGTTCTAAATCTTGTCCTATTATGACCTGGATATGAAGGACAACTAAGTTACTTAACTTGTCTAGGCTCAATTTCCTCATCTCCAAATATTAAGAAAAAATATTTATGTAACTAATACTTGCATGGCACTTGCAGTGTGCTGGGTTCTGTTCTAAGCATTCTACAAATATTAATTTGGTTCATCCTCATAAAGTCTCAAGGAGTAGATACTTCAAGTATCCCTACTTTATAAAGAAATGATGGCATGAAATGGTTAAGTAATTTGCCCAAGGACACACAGCTACTAAATTGTGAACTCGGAGTCAGCACCTGGCACTTGACCATTACAAAGGCTGCCTCCCCAGTTAAAACAAACTTAGACTCTGCATTTCTAAGTTAAACCGATATAGTTTCTACTCTGAAGGCACTGACAATGTCAGTCAGTACTAAAGTACTAACAGTTAAAATGCTGACAATTTAGTACAGATGCTTACAGTCAAATGATCAATAATACTCATCTGCTTCAACTGACCACTGATGATATGCCTTCGAAGCACTGACCATACCTCTGACAGCCATTGAGCTTTCCTAAATGCGGACTATAATTACACACTAAAGACACTTTGATAGGCTTGCGAACCATTTGTTAGTCCATAGGAAACTTCTCACTGGTCATAATCAGCCCACGGGCACATAGCAGGTGCCTCAAAGGAGTCTGGACCTGAAGAAAACTAAGATATCTTTGTCAACTTCTCCATTTTTCAATTTCCCTCCACAATATCTACCCTTTTGGACACCTCAGACAAGCACAAAGAAGTACCTTAAACTCATGCTCTGAGTGAAATTTGCCATTTAAAGTCGTAATTGACATTTGCATGGTGCCCAACTTTCCAGCACAGTCTATCTCCCAAGGTGAATATCTCCTAGCTGAAACCTACATTTGTCACCCTAAAAAGCAGAAGGTAACAATCTAGGATCACCTCAAGGAGTTTTGCATTGCTACAGACAGTGGCTTAGACATTCTCTCTTAAGAATTTTCCTACACATTTTATTTCTGTGTAAAGCCTTGAATAACAAGAATTATAACAGCTCACAAATTTTGGGGTTTCGTATGTGTTAAGCACAATTCTGAAAACTTCACATTTTCATTCTCAAAACAATCCTTGGAAGCAGATGATATCAGTACTCTATTCTTGAGATGTGAAATTGAGGCTGAGAGGTTAAACAACTTCCTCAAAATCCACATACCTGTTTAGGGCTGAGTGTGTGTTATTTCTTAAAGCGCTTTCTGGTTATCTATTGCTTCACAGCAAATTTCCACACAACTTAGTGGCTTAAAATAACCATTTGGTTTCACTCACAAATTGGTAGGTCTGGAACGTGGGAAGGGCTTGGCTGGGTTCATCTCTGATCCATGTGGCATCATATGGAGAAGCAGCGGCTGGAGAATCTACTTTTCCCTCACATACCTGCTGCCTCAGCAGATGATATTGTGTCTCATCATCCAGAGCCTCCCAATGTAACTTGGGCTTTTCACAGCACAGTGGAAAGCTGACTTTTTAGAGCAAGTATTCCCAGAGAAAAGGAGCAGAAACTAGCATTCCTCTTACAAGTAGACTGGGAACTTTACCTCATTTTAATGTTCAAAGTAGCCAGAGGCTGCCTACCTATGTTTGCAAAGAGGAAATAGGCGCCACCTTTCAATGGGAGGAGTGTCAAAGCATTTGCAGCTATAGTCAATCAATTAAGTATTTGCAGCCTATTCAATCGATTAAGCAATTGTAGTCAGGTGGCGGCTGGGGTTGAAGGCGTCTGAAGGCTCCTTTGGGCTGCACGGCCAAGTTGGCTCCTTCATGTGATTGTGAACTAATATTGGCAATTAGTTGAGAGCTCAGGAAAGGCTGTTGACCAATGTGCCTACCCTATACACAATCTCACTATGTAGAATCTCAAGCATGGTGGTTGGATTCTCAAAGAATCTTGACGGTTATCATTGCAGGAGACACAGCAGAAGCTGCAGATCTCTGCCTCAATCTATTTATTGGTCAATCCTTAAGAGCTGCTGATTCACAGGGCACCTGGATGGCTCGGTCGGTTGAGCGTCCGACTTCAGACTTCAGATCAGGTCATGATCTCAGAGTTTGTGGGTTACAGCCCCGTGTCGGGTTCTGTGCTGACAGCTCGGAGCCTGGAAGCTGCTTCGGATTCTGTGTCTCCCTCTCTCTCTCTGCCCCTCCCCCACTCACACTCTGTCTCTCTCAAAAATAAATAAACATGAAAACAATTTAAACAAAGCAGCTGGTTCACAAGGAGAGTAGACTCCACCTCTTGGTATGAGATGGGGCACCAACTTCTACCACAGTGCAAGGCCTTCTCATAAAGTGGTTGCCTTCTACCAGAGAGCATGCTTTTGTTTGTTTGTTTGTTTGTTATTACTAGTTATGCATTTCATGCAATGAAAGTTGTGGTTTATCGTATTCGTGAATACAGAATGCCTTCCACTGAGAGACGCTTAGCAGAGGTAGATTGAACCATATGAAATGCCTAATATTCAACCAGCTTTGACCAACAAGAATTGCAATGTCATGATTCAACTTAAAATTTTAGGTGTCCATCAACATTGAGATGTGAAGTAAAAAAAAAAACAAAAAAAAAACATTTTATATAAATATTTAGCAGAATCAGAGAGAAAGCTTTGCTATCTTAACTTTTATAGAAAAAGGTCATTTTATGCTAGCTCAGAATTGTCAGACCAACATTTCTATCTTCTCCTTACTTATATCCTTTAGTCCCGATCCCTGAAGCCCTTCCTGGCATTGATTCTCTAAGTTTATGAGGCCAATGCTTATATTTGGTGAATACTTGTAAAGGCCTGCTCTCCAACCTTTTCCCCATAGGAGGGAATAAGGTCAATTCACTGTGTCAATAGCAATGAAAGTGTTCTCCTTCATACCAAATCTTCTATTTTTCTTTGTGACTTTCCCAGTGTTGCTCCCCACATGAAGGACCCGTCTTACAATTCACTTCTAACAGAAAAGGTTTTCAATAATAGATTCCCCTGTGAAGCTCCCCACAGCTCTTAAAATGAGGGAAGGGAGCCAAACCTCAAAGCTCAAGACTACTTGCTGAGGTGGTATATTTTAGGAAGGAATTATTATGTGTCAATAACTCTCTTATACTATGGTTTATATGGCACGAAACACTCAACAAATGTAAATTAATAACAGTGATGTGATTATGACTATAATTCCATCTCCTTTGTCTTGCCGTTACTCAAAGAGCATTAATCGAAGCAGATATGTTTTCTATCTGTCACACCTCAGAAATTTTAAATATGTAACGATATGTGGCTGAAACACCCTAGTGTCTTCAGCCTCTAAGAGAACAAGTCTCATATCTTCTTGGTGAGGTTCTAACTCTTAACATTGGGGGTTTAGGGATTCTACTTACTATCTGAAACACAACATTCTGACAATAACACTCCTGACACCAGAAAGCGAGGTTGGACAAAACTCGAAGTGGGAATTGGAGCAAAAGAGATTGTCTCTCTCAGTGGTATCCTACAGTGGATTACAAGAGGGTGTGAACTCATGATATGTAAGTAGAAAAGAAAGACTGCTAGCATCAATTCTATCTTTAAGAAAGTCTGGGCTCTGCTCGGTGTTTGGGCTGAGATACAAAACAATTTCTCTATTTTCCCAAATAGTTCACCCCTCCTTAATTATAGCTCTCAGACGAATGTTTTGTTACCATCAGAAAGCAGGCAAAGCAGGAAGGAAATAATCAGGCATTTTCAGTTAGAACATTGAATTTTAATACCGCTTTTCCTCTTGCTAACAGACCTTTCAATTTTACTTCTTACATGTTTTAAGTGTGATCAATTTTACCTTTCAAGATATTACTCCTCATCTATAAAATTACACAAAAATTGCCATAAACAAGCTGACTGAAAAGGAACAATCGTTGTACATTAAAAAAAATAACCTTCATGTTTATAGAAATAATAAAGCCCATGCAGTACTTCTTTTAAAGATCTTGCTCTAAACAAACTGAATTATTCATGCATAGAATTGTACAGCATTAGAACACCTGTTTTCAATCATGCATAATGTAAAATCACTCATTACCTCACAAGAGCCTCTACATCTCCAGCAATCAAATGGCATTGAAACAGCAAAACAGGTGCCTGGCAGGTGGATCCAAGCAGATGTTTTTGGCTTGCGTGCCTTTTCTTGTACAGGTGTGATGATCTTGTTTTCAACTGCATAATTGCTATTTAAATAGGTAATATTTGATTCTTATGCACTTTAATATTTATTTTTGCTTTTTCAGTTCCTCTCGCATCGCCACTGCCTGGGCTTGAGGTGGATTTGAAAGCTTTGGGGATCCTGTAAGGTGCAGAGATGCCAGCTGAAGGTGCCATTCCACTGTCTTTCACTGACTTACAATGGCGAAGGGACCTTCTGTGAAAAGTATGGTTTCTGAGTGAACCCGTGGAGTTTCAGCCGCATGGCTAACTACTGAACAGGAAGGAAAAAGTTTCTCTCCCTCGTTAGGTATCATCCAGAAGTCATATTTAACCATTCCCACTGTGCATACCATGAATTTTAAATGAAGTCAATGCAAATCTATGAGTACAAATCAGAAAGAGAACATCTTTCTTCAGCTGCCGATACACAATATATTGAACGTCTACAAAGATAGCTCTGTGTGTATCTTGCTTGGGAGCCATCAAAATGCATTTGCTTAAGCATGTTTTAGGAAAACATCTTTAAGTCCCAGCTGGAAATAGGGCTTTCACTTTGTACTAGATTTATCCAATATAACTTCATTCAAGCAGAATAAGTAATGTAGCTTTCCACAGGGGGTGTCACAGCCACCTTATTTCCCTGTTTCTTTCCCCAGTTCTTCCTTTTTTTAAAAAAAAAAATGATCCACAAATTTAGTATCAGTGAAAGGTGCTGTATTGAAAGATGTAAAGACAGGCAACTTTATTTGTGAGAACACGTGCAGCATGAATTTGTGTGCTGTTGCAACCATGCTGTCATTCTCTGCAAATCTTTGGGGCTGTTTTTCATGGGTTTGCAGTGAGTGAAGCGGCCAGAGTAGAATCACAAGTCCACTCTGCTGACACAGTTGGAGGTTTAGGCACCCATGTATCTCAGAAACTAAGGCCACTGTCATGCCAGGCAAGCGAACACACGGACCATACCACGAGCAAAGTATGTCTTTGCCACGGTACATTATACCACTGGTATTTTGGATAACCTATGAAAAACATCCAAATATTTCTATGTAAAGGGATCACTGTTTGCAACCATCCAAATATTGTATTGAAACCCATTCAAGTTTCTAAGTATCTGGACACGTGGGATCATTCATGAAGACCAAAGACCCAGACATGGCCACCCTCCCTTCCCCTTTACCCCAGATGGTCTGGCTCTGTGAAGACATGGCCATGATATTAGTTATCCATGTAATGCTCTTTCCAATAAAAATACCCTAAAATGAATTAAGAGGTAAATTATATTGCAGCTATTTTATCACCTAAAATGTTAGAATGATTTAAACAAATTTAATGGATTTTTGGTCTTGTATTTTCACCTAAGTATTGATAACTTGCTATATGACTGGACATAACGTTCTCTTGAGGTTGATCTCTAGTGTAAATAAAATGAGAATAAAATTCTTGTTGCAGCATATATTAAGCCTATAGATCCAAGCACTTCATATCTATTATATTTATTCTAATTCTATATTTGTTATTGATATTTTATTACTATGCATTATTTTAACTATTAGCTTCTCATGAATTAAAATCAGATTCCATGAACTAATCATCGGCATCATCATAAATCACAGTCACTATTAGTGCTCCACCATTACCGACATTTATTGAACACCTATTGTGGGCCAAACATATTTTTAAAAACTTTACATGAATTGGGGCTCAGTGGGTAAGCATCTGACTTCAGCTCAGGTCCTGATCTCTCAGTTTGTGAGTTCAAGCCCCGTGTTGGACTCTGTGCGACAGCTCAGAGCCTGGAGCCTGCTTCAGATTCTGTGTCTCCCTCTCTCTCTGCCCCTCTCCTGCTTTCTCTCTCTCTCTTTCTCTCTCTCTCTCTCTCTCTCTCTGTCAAAGATAAATAAACATTAAAAAAAGTTTACATGAACCATTTAAATACCATATTATACATAATACACACATTATGTTATCTTTACAATTTTTTGTTATTTGAGTGCATCAAAAAATTCAAACCTACCAAAGACAGAGAATATGAAATCCACTGTTAAATTTTGGTTTCAAGTTCTTTCTCAGTATAACTAATTTGGGCTTGTCAGGGAGATTTCTGAATCTTCAAGACCTGAGTTGTGGGATACACGTTTGATATGATACCCCACCATATCCAGTATGTGGCACTGGCAGGATAAAGACAAGGTAATTCTAAAAGTATTTCCAAAACATTTCGAACGGGCTTCTGGTATACAAACGTTATCCTAGATAGGGATCCACTCTATTCTTAAGTGGATGCATATGTGTGTGTGTGTGTATGTGTCTCACATCCTACCGTTCGTAATCCATTTTTGCTTTTCAAAATGCAAATACTTACTTGGTGTTTGACTACCTCAGTGCAAGAATCCAAGGGTGCGCTTTCTCTGGAATCAATTGTCCTTTTTAATACAAACAAAAAAGACATTCTGTGTCACCAATAATTAGGTAGTAATAGCAACTGAAAACACTAAATGAGGGCATTAATTACAATCTAACTGAACAAAATATCTACAATAAAAACACAGAAAGTAAGAATACCTTTACCTTGAACAGTACCAAAATTTATTTAGAAGGAAATTAGAATAGGTGGAAAATTGAATAGCTAAAACATGTCAAGAAAGCTCCCAGGAGTGTGGAGCATCAGTAAAATCGAAATTTAGGACATAGAGGACTAACAGGTCATCAAAAACAAAGAGCTACACCATGATTTTAACAATAACTCATTACTGATACGCTTTGAAAATTTTGAAGTGTCACGTAATAAGTGTGTTCTCTGAATGTATCCTAACTTTTTCCACTAAACACAATTTTATCATTCTATCATTTACATTCTTCTACATATATGTTGGGACCAGCGAACACTGAAACGAATTAGTGTAAGCATATCAGGATCGGCGCCTCTCAGAAGGGGGTGACTGAGTTATTACAGAATTCTGCCCAAATAGAAGGAAATGAAAACACACAGAAAAGCCAAGCCAAAAATTAGGAGTTCAGGGATTAAATGTTTTACATTGGACATTAAATTGTATTTCCTGGAAACAGATAAATAAACAAATGAAACATTTGATGAAATACTAATGAATTGTTTCATTCTCAAAGAATGAATCTAATTTGGAGATAGTAAGGGGTGTGGTAAGTCTGCTTGCTGTAGTTCCTTTCCTACTATCTGCTATAAAGAAGTCTTAAGGACACTCTCTTCCACTGAGGTGGAGAATGGCAGGAGAAAGAAATACCCAAGTGTGTACTGAGAAGGCGTGGAAAATGGACATCGACCTCACTTACTTAGAAGGATACCAATGTTAAAAAGCAAGTTGTAGCTTAGAAAACAAGACAAATTTATTTTTCTAGAAAACACTATACATAGAACATTGAGGAGAATGAGATAAATTGGCACAGAAATATTCAAAGAAATAATTGTGATCTCTTCAACTCAATCACACACTCCAAAGCCAAGATATTTCAGCATATTATATAGAAACAACATTTCCAGAGATCCATCCATCAAGAGGCCCGTTCCCAAAGCAGACTTTTGTTAACAGTACAATCTTAATTTGAATGGAACTCTGGTACCAAGCAGAATTTCATTACAAATCTACTATGAAAAGAACAAAACACTTAAATAACAAAAATATTCAGGATAGCTGTTTAAAACTATTAAAATAGATCTACCCTATGACCCAGCAATAGCACTGCTAGGAATTTACCCAAGGGATACAGGAGTGCTGATCCATAGGGCACTTGTACCTCAACGTTTATAGCAGTACATTCAACAATATCCAAATTATGGAAAGAGCCTAAATGTCCATCAACTGACGAGTGGTTAAAGAAGATGTGGTTTATATATACAATGGAATACTACTTGGCAATGAGAAAGAATGAAATCTGGCCATTTGTAGCAACATGGATGGAAGTGGAGGGTATTATGCTAAGTGAAATAAGTCAGGCAGAGAAAGACAGTTACCATGTGTTTGCACTCATATGTGGATCCTGAGAAACTTAACAGGGAACCATGGGGGGAGGAGAAGTGGGGAAAAAAAAGTTACAGAGAGGTAGGGAGGCAAACCATAAGGGACTCTTAAATACTGAGAACAAACTGAGGGTTGATGGGGGGTGGAGAGAGGGGAAAGTGGGTGATGGGCATTGAGGAGAGCACCTGTTGGGATGAGCACTGTGTGTGGTACGGAAACCAATCTGACAACAAATTATATTTAATAATAAATAAATAAATAAATAAATAAATTAATTAATTAAAAAAAGTATTTTATAGTTGAGTACATTTTGAAGATGTTGAAGTTGGCGGTAGCCACTGGACTGATACATCTGTGATCTGGTTATCGTTCCTTAAGCATCACAGGCTTCTATCTGCCATAGAGAATCTCTTTCATTTGTGATAACTGCAAAACTGGATCAGTTTTCCAGTTCTTTCCCTTTAAAACTCTATGTAGATTTCCTGAGCTTTCCAAAGTTGGGACCCTTCTCTTTGTATGAGGCTTCGAGGATAAGCGTCCACAGGGTCTCCTACCTCATTAGTTCTTTCATGCCACAGTTTGCATATCCCATTGTGTATTCTGACTCAGTTTCCCCAAACCAGTGCCAGTTTTAAGTGTTCATTTCTCTGGTCTATAATGAGTACCTGTAAGGTTGCACTGTTAGAACTGAGTAATTTCTGGGGCATGTGAGTGGCTCAGTCGGTTGAGAGTCCAGCTTCGGCTCAGGTCATGATCTCACAGTTCCTGAGTCTGGCTCTGTGCTGACAGCTCAGAGCCTGGAGCCTGCTCTAGATTCTGTGTCTCTCTCTCTGCCCCTCCCCTGCTCGTGCTCTCTCTCTCTCTCGCTCTCTCTCAAAAATAAACATTAAAAACAATTAAAAAAAGAACTGAGTAATTTCCTGTATGTGTGCAGTGCTGTAGTTTTTGACTATATCCTATAGATACAGGGTCATGGACTTTTCTACATCATCCATATAAAAATAGCTTGAACCACTAAACAAGATCAACATTTTACTAGATTTTTCTTTTACATATTTTATAAGAATTCCTTTTCAACACCTATTCTCTTGAAACCTGCTTGCAGAATTTTTAAGTCCTCAGCAATTGAGTTTTCCAACTGTTGGGAGAAGTTTGCTTTCTTCAGGGAGAGGGGACTTGCAAAAACCTGTTCATAAACTGAAACAAACTCCAGGCCACAGATTTTCAGCATCACCTAGAAAGCCAATGATCTAGGACAGCATATCATGTCAACTCAAATTATGACTGGAATAAAATGCACACTAACTCCCCTATCAAGCTATCTGGGCCCATTTCTTCAAGATCATAATAACTGTCCAGCTGAGCAGATAATGTCACTCTCCGCCCCTAGTCCTCATTTTTATCATACCTGGATGTGAGATGCCAATCAATTGTTTGAAAGTAATTTGATCATTCATAGTGGGCCACTTGAATGGCAGCAAGAATAGGCTATTACCAACCCATAAACAAGTGGTAAATGTTTGATAAGATCAGCATAGTATGAACGTATCCTCTATCTTGCCCATTATTAGTCGGCTGTCTGTCCAAAACACTTTTATGTATTCTAAAGTAGATAGCTAACTTTCAAATGAAGAGAAAGAAATAAAATTGACTAAGGTAGTAAAAATAGTGTAATGAGATGATTCAACTGGTCTTATAGGAGTTTAAAGTTTCTCAGTTATCATTTTGAATATCAAATCTTATTCTAGTACATATGGGCAGATGGAGGTTCAAATGGTTTTTCACTTAGTAGAATGCCAAAGCTATATTGTGTGCTTTTAACATTTTGGCAAATAATTAAGTTAATATAATTTGTGTTTTCTGTCTTAGGAGTCCTTGTTGAAAGAAATTGTTCATGTTCTCACATAAATCATGTTTCTGTATGCAATTATCAATCATTTTTACTATGGGTACACGGAGTTTTTCTGTTCATCTTGGACGGTGCATGGCAACATTCAATGAAAATTGGTCAATTGAATTAAATTTATAGGAAAAAAGCTAAGAATTTCACTTAAAATCCTTATCTCAGGTTATACTGAGATAATTTTTCTTAAATCGGTCAGACCAAAATTAAATGTAAAAGCTTTATAAAGACAATTAAGAAAGTGTTATTTGGAAAAACTTTTTTTTTCCCCAAGTGCTTTATAAAGTTTAATTTAAAATCAATCATGTGTTATCATTTAAATTTTTTTAAGTTTATTTATTTATTTTGAGAGAGAAAGAAAGAAAGTGTGTGAACAAGGGAGGGGCAGAGAGAGGGAGAGACAGAATCCCAAGCAGGCTCTGCATTGTCTGCTCAGATACTAAGGCAGGGCTCAAACTCGCGAGATCACGAGCTGAGCCAAGATCAAGAGTTCGACTTGAGCCACCCAAGTGCCCCTAAAACATTTTTGTTAATATGAGTATCTCTAATATCTACATCTATTATCTATAATATTATTCAAAATATATAAATAATTTGCATTGATGTTATTCCTTATGAATACTTATATAAGCCACTAAGACAATCTTATTTCTCACATAAGAAATATTAGAGTAACTGTACATACAACTGAAACTATAAAAGCATTAGTTATCAGGGATATTCACATACTTAAGAATTTAAAGTTGTTCCATTGTTTTTTCAAATAAGTCAGTAGAAGGATGAGTTTCTTCTTGGTAAAGTGAGAATGGTGTTTAGTAATCAATTTACTTAGTTAACTGCATAATTAAATACATTTTCCTTTGTGTGTAATGAACCCAAGAGAAAATAGTAAATCAAAATAGCAGCTCTAGTGTGGCACAGAGGTCAAATATTAGAATACTTTGTTTAGTAAGAGGTAATATGATATCACATACAACAGTCAAAAAATACTGAGTGCAATTGCTTTTGAGTCAATATTTCAGGAACTTGGTTTAGATTACCGGACAAAACACACATCTCTGCCCTCATGGGGCTGAGAGTCTAGCAAGAAGAGACAGAAAATAAAAAATCAAACCCAATCAAGAAGCAGATTATATGTGGTATGAAAGAAGAAAAAGGAGAACAAATTAGGGAGGAATGAGACCACAAAATGTAGGGTGTACATTACAGTATCAGATAGGGTGCTCACATCTGAAAGAGGTCAAGGAAATTAACAAAGCAGAGATCTAGGAGAAGAATATTCCAGGAAGAAGAAACAGTGCAAAGGCCATAGGGCAGGAGCATTTCTATACCAGTGCAGCTAAAGCATGGTGAGTGGAGGGGAGGAGGGTTTGATGTTACAGAGGTAACAGGCGCTAGATTTTGTAGGTCAAGTTCAGCAAACTTTACTGCAAAGAACCCAATGGCAAGTATTTTAGCCTTTGGAACCCATGCAGTCTCTGTTGCAACTACTCAATTCTGTATATGTAGTGCCAAAGCAGCTACAGGCAAAACTTAAATGAATGTGAGTGGCTACAATCCAATCAGCTTTATTTATGGAAACTGAAAGTTAAATTTCATATAATTTTCACAAATCGTATAGTAAAAAACTTGTTTTAACTGTTTAAAAATATAATACCATGTTTAGCTCACGGGCTATTAAAATATGGTGGTGGGCACAGGGCACCTGGGTGGCTCAGTTGGTTAAGCGTCTGACTCTTGGTTTTGGCTCAGGTTTCTCATGGTTTCATGGGTTCGAGCCCCAAATCAGGCTCTGTGCTGACAGTGCCGAGCCTACTAGAGATTCTCTCTCTCCCTCTCTCTCTGCCCCTCCCCAACTCACGTTGTTTCTGTCTCTCTTGACATAAATTAAAAAAAAAAAAAAAACTTAAAAAAATATTTTAAAAAATGGTGGTGGGCAGATTTGGCATGAAGGCCATAGTTGAGGTGATATCTTTGGCCATTGTAAGGACATTGGTTCTCACAGAATGAGATGAAGTTTTAGTGTGGGATTTTTAGCAGAACAACAGCATGACAGGCTTACTAGCTTTCAAAGATTACTTGGGTGGCTGTGTTAAGACTACAAGGGGCAAGGATAGGACTGGGGAGACTTGTTACGAGGCCAGTAGAGAATCCCAAGGGAGAGATGAGGGAGGTTGAGACCAAGGTGGTAATGGTAGAGGTAGAGAGAGGTGGTCAGATTTGGGACCTATTTTGAAGGAAGAGCCTGTAGCCTTCCTGACTATGTGTAACAAGTGTAAAGTAAAAAGGAGGCATGGAAGTTGCCCCTGAGGAAACCGAAGAAAAAATAAAGAACTTAGGATTGGATGTACCTTGATCCAAACCCCATTGCACCACTAACGTGTATCAGGCAAATTACTTAACTCTCTCATGGCTTAGTTTTCTCAGAGTAAAATCAGGACGATAATATTCAACTTATAGAGCAAGTCAAAGTGCAGAGCAAATACCATGCAATGGTAACACCGAGGTATGTGATCTGTGCTTCAACACTTGTCATGATGAATTCTCCTACCACCCAAATAGGCAGGTCTTGTCATGTCCTTATTCTGGACAACCTAAGCACAACCACAGTGCCAGCTGTTGGTTGCAGGGCTGTGTTTGAAACTCATTCCTCCCGACTCCAGAATCCATGCTTTCAACCCTTAGGCTAGCTAAGCTGCCTCCATGAAAAAAATGTGATTTATTTTTCATAAAACCAGACAACCAACCAGCAAAGAACTTATTAGCTGACAGAGTCTATCCTAAAGCCAGATAGAGTAGATAAGGGGCTAGAAAAAAGGGAGCAAAATAATAACTAAGCATAGATTGAGATTTACAGGGTGTAAAAGGATTGTAACAAGTGTGCATGGGAAAGAAATTAGGAAAGAGAAAATTTAAGGCAAATAAAAGTTAACATTGGTTCTTGATGATTCATGAAGTCACCTTCTCTTCCTTGGCAAATTCAAAAAATTCAAATTCATTAATTCATCGGATAGATATTTTGGAATGCCAAAAATGATTGCTGAAACTTAGGAAAATAAGCAAATAAGCTAGATGTGGCATGTGCCCTCTTGTAGAAACCATCATTAGCAATTAATTGGAACTATTTTCAGTGGGGTTAAGAGAACCTCAGTACTCTTCTTCCAAAAAATCAGAATCACAGTCACGTAATTCAAGCCTTAAGGAGAAAGAGTGCAATTTATTGAATTTGTTATAGGAATTCTGTTTGCCGATTTGTGAACACCAAATATTAAATTGATTGGGTTCTTATTAGTCATTTCTCAAACTGAAATGACTCTCTGGAATAGGGTGCTGCTCTCTCCCAGATTGTTAGAGCCATAAGTATCAGCCACTGCTGAGGGGGTCAGGACGCAAAGGAGAGGAGAAAAACTAATCAGCTCAGTTTTGATAAAGAAATGCTTCTCTCAGGGGACATGTATTGATCAAGCTAAATTTGCTTAATAATAGAAAATACAAATACCAATATAAGAGCATATGGCAACAAAAGCCTTGAAATTATACAAAGTATGGAGAGATATACTTGTGGATATTGTACGTTTTGATTTATTCACAATCAAAATATATTGATCTCTCCATGAATATTGACAAGAAAGAAGAAAATACCTTGAAGGAAAGAATACCACATCAGAATCAGCTCGATAGCAGAGATCTCCATAGTTTCAGCTCAGTTCTTATTTTTTTCCTTAAAATCTCAAATCCTGAGCCAGGCATGTCTCTGGCGTCTGGTGGTGCTGTCACCCCTGTGCACCTAGTATTGCCTGCTGGCTAGTGACAGTATCTCCTTGATGAGCAGGCTGGGGCCAGTCCCAGGCAGCTCCCCTTTCAGCCTGACAGCTGCATATCCCAGGTGGTCTGACATTTGAGATGGAGGCTGTGGATAAGATTGAAGGTGTTTTAGGGGAGAAGTAGGCTGTGAATAACACCAAGACTTCATCCAGATGGAATCACTCATGAGACAACCTGAGATACTCTATTACTGTCCATATGTCTCCTAGGTCTCCAAAGGCGAGCCTCCATTGATTTATTAGAAACCCACTATTTATGTTTTTGGCTCATCTCACAACAGACTACAGTGAAGGATTTAGCAGAGATGCTGCTGTTTCTAGTGGTTATTGGAATTTTATAAGTTCTTTAAATAAAACAGCCTCCATAAATATCCTAGTAAACATCACACAATAAAGTAAATATTTGGGGGTGAGATTCAGTTGATTTCCTCTTAATATACACCACCTTTTTTACAAGTTTCCTTCTGAGTGGAGCCCCATGGCAAAACCTTTTACAGAACATGCCTATTTTAGGTAAATAAATAAATATAGGATTCCAAAGAAATCAAAATTACTAGATATTGCTAACAGCACTGCTTAAACACGATTTTTTTCCCTTGCAGATAAACCTTGGATGAATTATTTCATTGTTCTACCAGCACAAACAGTTGTTATTAGTGTATCTTATTTATAGATGGTTCTTTGAGGGACTATAGTAATATAGCAAAATATCAGTTATTTCATCACACTGGTGAATTTAATGAACCTGAAGGTGTGTGTTATTTTAGCACTTGCTATATAGCTCCTGTGAAAACCCAGTGGTGCTAAAATCTGTAAACCTGTCATTGCTTAAGTAATAACCTTGTTAAAAGCATCTTCATTTAACTTACTTTAGCTTCTGCAGGATGTAGTTTTATTTTATCAGTGCAGAGAGTAGGTGTTTCAAACCCAAACCACTTATTGTAAATATAATTAATTGTAGTTCATTAATTTATTCCCAGTGTTATTGCTTTTATTTTAACACTTAGGTTAAATTAAATATTGTCTGGAATCTTAGTACCCATTTTCAATTTTTTACCAACTCTTAATTTATATTGAATTTCCATAGTTACAGAAGTAAATTTTAGTCTGCACTAACAAAATGTTCATTTTAATCTTTAGTACTTCTTTATACAAGGCACAACAGACTCTTCCCCTCCCCTGTATACACTGTAGATTTTTTTGTAAAGTGCAGTTTTGTTAATCTGCTTGGAATGGATTTGAGTTTATTCTGGCCTTTTAAAAATATGAAGAAAATTGGATATTGATGGTAGGTGTTCAGAATTATCAATTGATTTCTACACGAGCACATCTACAATTATTGAAATGCTGGCAATAAAAGTGGGAACTCCCTCCTATTTAGAACTAGACATGAAAGGAGGGAGGGGGAAGAGAGAGGGAGAATCAGAGACAGAGACAGAGAGAAGATTAAAGAGGATAAATACTATAATTTGTATAATTATAGCTTTAAGGCAAAAACAAACTTTCTATAATTACCTAGACCGGCCAAGAGCAAGGTGTATGATAAAAGCTATATGTTAGCAACCACTCTGAAATTCTTGGCTAATTGCAATAATGCAGTCAGTAAATACACACATTACACAACCACATATAGAAGAACTTTATACAAGGTATCGGTGGCCAACCACTATTTCACTGCTGAGTGAAATTAGTCAAACAGCTCCCAGCCTGATAGGTAGGCTATGATTTATATCAAATTGTCTTGTTCCAAAAGGTGTCAATAGAAATCCAGGACAGAAATAGTATAATAAGTCCATTTGGCAATAAATTGAACCTGTCAAGGTAGTTTTCTTTCTGAATCTATTATTTTTAATCCAATTTTTTTTTTATAAAGTCATGAAATTCTTGTTTGATTTATGTGAAAGTCTTGGAAAATTGATAGTTGATGTTGTTCACTTCTACAAAAAAATCTGCAATTTAACTTGAGCTATAGTGCTTTAAAATATATCAAACATTATTATAATCATCAAAATATTTTTGTAAAATCCAAAAAAATGATAGCGCTGTTATTGGTCATTGCTTTCCAACCCTTTAAATATAAAAATTGATTTTAAATCTGGGGCTAGGAAGAGAGAAGAGAATAAATACTTCAAGAACTAAGACAATTTCTTGGGTTATCCAGTGTTAAAAATAATACTGAGTTCAAACATTGTTTTCTATGTAATGATGTTTGTCTTATATATGAAGATTTTTAGAGTTATTAATGTTCAGATTTTTTGAAGTATGGGTCATTCAAATAATAGTATATTTGAATATGCAGTGGAAAAGCCAGCTTTAAATTTGCATATATACAATTACTCTCATTATCAGTCTTTTTTTGTAACGTGTTTATCTCTAAAAACTTTTTTAGTAATTCAGTTAATGTTTATATGCCTTGAATAAATGACATTTTTAATCAGAATATTAAGAAACTATGTTAATATTTGTTTGGTCTGAAAGTTAGTATAGTTTCTAAATAATGGCCAGACAAGAGATTACACAATTGTATCTTTCAATAAGATACACTTTAAATGTACATTAAAGTTAGAAAAATTTAATGAAATTCACACTTATATCAAGGATTTTTTTAATTAAATCTATTGGTTGTTGGTATCTGTGAACTCTTAAGAATAAACACCTGCAGTGTTTTATTATGTAAAAAGGTGGTTTAATTGCATCATATTTATCACAGAAAAATCAAGCCCTATTCAGAAGATAATAATGACACAGTAATTGGATCAGTAATTGGTTCAGGATGATTCAATATTGTACTAATAATCATAAATACTGCTGTCTTCTGCTCTGATACAGGGCTGACATGCTAATATAGATTGGATTTAGAGCAATAAATATTAGTGAACTGGATCTAGTATTAATGTCTGGACCTTTAGTTTGGCTATGCTGGCCAGAAACAGATACAAAACTTGCAAATGTATATATTTTCAATTATGCTATGAATTCAGTCAATACACCTTATTGGCTTTTCTTATTCATCTCTGAAACTAGTATCTTCAATGTATAGAGTGGAGGGGAGTAGAAACAAAGACAGTTCTTGATTCTTCTGGTAAAAGTGATCATTTTGTAGGAGCAGTAAAGTTTTTACATTTGATGGAGCCTGGTTACCACAGCTGATGTGACATGATGACCTGGTGGGCAAAATTATTCACGTGCCAGTCATGTAATGATGGATAAGAAAATCATTTCCATTACCACACTGTGTTCCGCAGACACTTGGCGGTTAAACAGGACTATTTCTTAGCCAGTGTGGTGGCAGCCTTTCACTGGAGCCAAAGGAGAGGAGGCTCATTATGTAGGAAACAATGATCCTTATTCACTCAACATGGAAACTTGCCTTACAAGAGCACATTGGACGGCTCTGGGCTGGAACAAAAATGCTATATCCCCTTTTATCAATGGAACAGAAACCCAGGATCAACATGCCTGGCTTGGAATGCAGCCTACTGGTGATAGAAATGGATATATTCAGGCATTTGTTTATTTATGATAATTTCTATGGATGGTGGTGGTTGGAGGTTGGGGGAGGGAGAGTTCCTTACCCTCTACCCCTGCTGGAATAGGTCTATTTTGTGGGAGACGGGGAGGGGCAACTCACAGGTGCCAATAAAGAATGTAACTATGCAGGTATAACTCTGAAACTACACCATCACTGGAGACAACTAATTAGATATGTAATGTTTACATGGCAATGGGAGAATATTTTTTCTATTATCTTTAATCCAAATGTAGGATAATGGTATGCATGATATCTATGCATAGGACCGAAAGAATGTTATAGGGTATATAAGGAACCAATGTTTCCTGGTAACAAACTCAAACAGAATGAGGCAGTTCCTGAGGATAATAGAGAGAGGATGATGGGACCAATGAATCTGCAGAAGATTTTGGCTATCCTGTCATCCATCTCTTGTCTTGGGTTTTGTTGTTTACAAACTGGGAATCTGAAATGGAATTTACTCTCCAACAGGCCTTATGAAGAAAATGAATATAAAGCTTATCAAATCTATTATTTATAAAAATGCTCCAGGATGAGTATTGCGATTCTTGCACATAATTTATCTCCCTTCTAATTATTTAAACAATCTTTGAAGGCAGGCATAGAGTGGAGTGATTATTTTCTCATTGCCAAAGTCAGGCAGGAAGCACAAGTGGATGAACAGTGTGTTGGGAAAAAAAAAGAGCCCGAAAATACTGTATTGGTGTCCTCAAAGAGATTTTAGATAACTTCGTAATTCTCATTCAAGGGTACTGGCTTCAACTTATACTGGCCTTCTCATGCCTCCCTCTTCATGCAAGGTATAGATGACACAAGTTTCTCAGCATACACTCAGTTGAGTATTTCTAATGGCATCCACGTTGGTGCTATTTTCTATGGAGGCATGGAGGGATGTCTTCATCATTGCAGGAGTCTGGGGTTACTGCCAAAGGCAATGATCCAACTCCACAGGCGAGGGAAATAGATAATTTTGGTTCCCAAAGCAGCACTGAGTCCAGTAACACCTGAGCAGTGAAAATCCTGTGGTGTCTTCATTCAAGAGCCAGGAAATTCCATGTGTTTATGGAATCAAGTTCTCTCTTAAGCAGAGTGGCTGTTTATTGTTATGTACCCATGAAAGGGAATCTGTAGTCAAATAGCCGCCAGACGGTCACACATTCACCATGCATCTATGCCCCTGTGTCTCCAGTTCTGAACCAACTGCTCAGGAGTTACGGTTAACTAAGCCACTTGGTCCTATGTCTCCCTGAAACTCTACGGGGAGTTGTGGTTCCCTGGTTTAGTGATGTGAAGGAGGGGAACGCACCGCACTTCAAATCTCTCATTACACCTTAAGGAGGAGCCCAGCTAGAAATATCAACGTTTTAACAACCTTAGCAGACAAGGTTGCTTTTCTTTCTTTAGCCACTTATTGGAAAGCAGATCAACATTTTCTTCTTCTTGCTCCACACTGAGAATCCACTGTCAGTATCCCAACAGGAGAACTGAGGCTGTGGTCTTTCAGCCTACATCTTCAGTGTTATCAGAGACCGTGTAATAAGTTTAACAGCCACCACAGAAACCATATCATTGAGTAGCAAATTGGTAATTAGGAAGTTTTTGTTGTTCTTACAAGTTTTCTGCATTTGTGGATGGTTGTTGTTGTTGTTGTTGTTTTTTAACCAAAATTTGGCCCTAAGTCATCATAATTTTTCTTTGTTTTTGGTTTGTGAGTTAGTAAATTCCTGAGTAATTTTTAAAAATTCCACATTCATTTTGACCTTAGAAACTTGTCTTGGGACCGCAAGTTACCAGTGTTCTTAACTCACCCGAGTAACTTCCTCTGTGAGGTTGAAGTTTGCTGTAGAAAATTCATCTGGATGCTTGTAACATCTGCATCATAAATAGTAAAAAGCTACTTTTTCGGTGCCAGTGTAATAAACGTCCTGTATAGCAAAATAGGGATAACGTCTTGTTTTACCTATTTACAATTATTTAAATATTTACTTTCCACCACCACAAGGTTGCAATAAATTTCCAATTAACAACGAAATACAATTAAATCATAACTTCAAAAACCCCTTTAAATCAAAGAAAGAAGACAAACGTACTAAAATTTAATCTCTCCTTTGGGGCAGGACACAGCTTACAGGTTCTAGTCAGCCAGCTAAATGACAGTCAGAGAAGATCATGTGACTGGGGTCTAAAAACTAATTAATCTCCATAAAGCTGTAAGTGAGGTAGGTAAGATGACGAAATCTGATTACATTATTGCATTTAAGGGGAGAAAATGCAACATGTATTTTTCATGTTGATTTTAACCACCTGAGCCCTTAATGACGTTTGTACCTTGGAAGAAACCTCATATTTCATCCATATTTAAAAAGAACTACAAAGATGCTACCATCATTAGTGCATGATTTACACATTTGGTGTAAATAATATGAAAATAAATCATGTAGAATGCCTTTGTAAAGTTCTCAAAGAATAAGTAATTCTTTGAAAAGTAGATTCATTGTAAAAAAAAAAGAAGCCATAAATCCTAAGAGTAAAAGAAATTGACAGAGATATGTAAAGGAAATAATAATTTTACTATTCCTACCCCTATTTCCATAAAAAGCAAATGATTAGGTAGTATATTTTAGCTATTGGACATTTATGTGCTACATTTCTATTAGTTCTAAAGTTAAAGTCCTATTCAAAATAATTCTGAAAATTGATTAAAATATGGTACCTTCTACTGCTTCCATTATTCTAGTCACACACAATATATATAAACACTTTGAATGTTAGAAGGATTCATTCAAAATCCCATAGAACCTTCTTGTATATTTCACAGCTAATTTTTTTTTTTTTACTGTTTTAACATTTAACTAAAAGAGACTTCCAAGCAATGGTTCTTTAAACATACCCTCCTTTTATCTTCAGCAGAAAAACAAGGATTATAGAATAATAATTTGGAACATGATGTCTGGAATGCCTTGAAAATAATCCTTATTAGATTAGAATGAGCCCTGAAGAGTGTGCATGCAGGGGTGGGGGTGTGAGTATGTGTATGTAAGGGAGAGCAAGAGAGAGACAGAGATTTGGTGTTCTATTAATAAACATTATCAATCATAAACTATACAAATCATAAACTGTCCGCAAAAACATTTTACTTAAAAAAATTGGAAGTACTGTATTTGACTAAAAACATAAGCCAGGGAATTTATTACTTACTACCAGGCAATCCATTGCATAGTGAACACAGAGAGAATTGACAGGCAGAATATATTCTCTACTTTGTTTTATTATAATTATATTTATATTTATTTTTTATAATAATATTAACGAATGTGTAAGAAGACTCATGAAAATAGAGTACCTCTCATTAAAAGTCTGAAAGCACTTTGCAGATGAAAGGCTTTTTCCACCCTATTTTACATGAAAAAGTTTTTGTGCACTAAGGTGTATCCACTTAGGACAAAAGTGTCATTTCTCTTCTTGGCAAACAGACTAAATGTTAACTCAAGTTTTGCCCGGTATGCAAACTTCAGAAGAACCATAAAGAGTGGGTATAATTTAAGATTCAGGAGATAAGGGATATGTTTGCTCCTTCAGTTTTCTTGTGTCTAGTCTCCTTAAGGTGAACGTGCCAGTATACAGACTGATGTACGCCCAGAGATGCACTTGTGTACTCAGTGAGACGGGGAGCAGAGAGAAAACTGTAGGGGTTCCTGAACGAGGCAGAGTGATGGCAAACCACAGAATACTGTTTCAGGAAGGAGAGTCACTCCATCTCGTCTGACCTCTGCCTTCTCACCCACCTAATCTGCTCTGTATCCCTTCCTATTACCCTCTATCTCTCTGCTTTGCCTTTACATACAGAATATGGAAAACATTTTCCCTGACCTGAATAAGCATTTATGATCAGCTACTTCCTGAGTTCAGTGACTATTTTTGGACCCTAGCAAGCACAATAGTTGTAACTTTCTATGAATGATGATAGCAGTTAAATTTTTATTACAATTATTTAAAATTGCTGATTTGCTTAAACATTCCAGGTCTGGATTTTGAATCCCTGAAGATCTGAAGCATTAAGGGAACTCTTGCTAATGGGTAACTTGTCACTATCCGTGGTTAAAACTGAAAAGAGGTAAAGATAACAGCCGGAAAATTCTGAAAGTTTGTGTCAAGAATTTCTAAAATGTTTCATATGCAAAATGGTTTACAAAAATATTACTTTAAATCGTTTTAAAGAATGTTTTGTGGGATACAAGGGTATGGCTGTGGTATAAGGGTAACAGACATCTGTGCGTGGAACTCTAAATTCTAAACAGAATTCTGTTGGATCATGTAATGATGCATGAATGTCTGGCCATTCCCACCAACTGCACCACAGAAAAATCGTCTGAGCCTATATACAGTCAACTCACTGCCCTTACATAATCGAATAGACAAAGCTTGACACCCAGGGTTAAGAAAAAAGAGATGAAAAGGAAAGAAAAAAAAGTTGAAAACGAGAATTCAAAGAAAAAGCGGATGTAATTCTCTATCTTGATATCTCACAACTTTGTTTTTTTTTTTTTACTCTCAATGTTACAGAATTGTTCAGCAGTTCAAAAAATCCTGAGATCCAAAATGTGTCAACAGTACAACACATTGAATTTTTCAGCTGCTTTCAAGCATGCCCTCAAAGTCTTGTTTTTTTTAAGCAGTAATTTGTATAAATGGCATAAATTGTCAACTCTTCTGCAATCGTGAATTGAATTCTGTTTGGGTTGTGGAATGAGTTTTCTTCTTTCACTTCCCTTCTGTCTGTCAAGGTATTTTCCTAACACATCTGAAATTTGGGTTTAAATTGAGACCTAAATTTGACAATTGAGGTACAGATTTATGAAGACCAAGACTCCTACTGGGTAGTTTGTTTTGAGTGTGTGTGTATATATGTGTGTGTGTACTTATTTACTTATTTTTTTCATTCATTCATCTACCTACTTATAGACAGAACATTAGATAAAAATCTATTTTGAAAACACTCTAATAAGAAAGATACTAGGCAAATTCTTATTTAATATAAAAGCCACTTCAACTATTAATCATGATTACAGAAAATACCCATTGTGACAGAATATCATTTAACTTCCAAAAACTAGAGGCAGTGACAGCACATATTTTTTAAAGCTCTCCTATGTAATAATTTTGTGTAAAGAAAGATTGTACAACCTAATCTTTGAAAGAGCTTAAATTACCAATCAAATATACATAACCTATTTCGTTTGTTAAGGTCTTGATTTTATATATTATTTTGGCTTCATTTTAACAAATATACTTGGCCATAATGAAAATAAACCTGCTGAAGTCTCCGAGGTCTGAGACAAGCTATAACACATTTCTGCACCACGGGGTGGGCTCCTGGGATACCTACTGAGAAAATGCATGCCCACTGAGCATGCCCAGACTATTAAAATGAATTGACATGTTAATGCTGACAGGAAAAGAGCACAAGAGAGCTTGCTAAATTACTGCTCAGTCAGGCACTAGGAATTCCTGAGTGGCTAACTCCTGAGCAAAACCCACAGCAAGCACAACAACAACAACAAAACTTTATTGTCAAATGCACCAAAACAAACAAACACTAACAGGGTTGTCATGTTAGTAATCCACCTACCCATAAATCATATGGATTTTAATCATACCTGCCACCTTAGCTGCTTATCCCCAGAGAAATTGTTTTCTTTTTGCTCCCTCCTTCATTCACTTTCAATTATCTGGGAGCTGTTTCGCGTGTTTATTTATTTATCTAAAGTTCACATACAGTATGCATGCACAAATTTTCTCCAGGGGTCTGGACCAGGCAGATCATACGAGGATGCAGTGGAGCGTAGCAGCTAACAGCTCAGATGAATGTACCCAGTCTCAAAAACCTGCTTTGGACCATGAGGACAAGGAAGGGGGAGGACAGAAAGTAATTAGTGTGTGTACAATGATTGATTATGGCTTAATATTCAGGCATTTCACCTTCACACCACGACAGGTAGACGTAGAGAATGATGAAACAGGAAATCCTTGTGGTTTTTGATAAGTGAAGGGAAAAAAAAACAATAACAAAAAAGACTGGCTTTCCACATTTAAGTCATTAGCTTTCTCCGCTGTGGAGGTGGAATAAAGTTTATTCCCTTTTAAACGCGTAACGTTTGATCAGTCTATTCAACGCATCTAAGAATTGTTCAAAATCTCACATGTTAAGATGAATGCGAGTAAGTGACTTCTAGCCCTGGGCAGTCAGAGAGGAGACAGAAGGAAGCTGTACATTTCAGATGAAATTCTCTAATCTCGCCCTCGTGTTGTCTTACTCTCATGAACAACTTCAGAGAATCATACCAATTTGGCTACTCAAGGAATAAGTAGTGAACTGCTCGTGACCTTTCCTCAGCTCCAGGAAGTGAAAGAGTAGCACAGATCCATTGTGGAGCCCGTAACCTTTAGACACAAAAATCATTTTCATGAGACAAAACTGGGCAAAAGGTAGGTATGTTAGTGAGAGGAAATGCGAGAGAAAGGAAACTTTCGTTTTATTATATCTGTCAAATTCGAGGGTTTTGGATACTGTGGTGTAAGTCACCATGGCTTTTTATGCACATTCTGATCTATACTGGCCAAGCTGTGTATCAGCTGCATCTCTAGCTAGAATCTGTTTAGAACACCCATAGAAATTAAAAGGATCACATGGAGTTTGACATTTTGCAAAATGAAAGAATAATGGATGTATTATGTTGTGTTTTTTTTTTCTTTTAATAAAAATGTCTAACTGACCCTTGGGAAGCTGGGCTCGAAGTTTAGAAGTCTGAATCATTTTTCTTCCTCTTTATGCTTAAAAAATATAAGGATGTAATTTTTCAACTTCATATTTTATTTGATATTTCAGTAAATTTAAGTTATCTTCCTTGCTCATAAATCATAAATGGAATAGTCTCAGTTTACCCTAAAATGATTTGGTGTCTTCTATTAACTTAGTTTATATCTAAATGTCCAATAATCAAATCTCCCTGCTCTATTTATTTGTTTTTCTTCTTACAATTGTGGCCAAGAACATGCCACAAAACACAAGATGTGTTAGATTTTTAACCTCAGGTCTGAACAGTATAAATAATCCATATCATATTACATGTAAAATCATAGTCTTCCAAAGTGCCAGATTATTGATGCAAAATAGGCACTTAAAATATTTTGAGGTAGAAAATAAATCATTGAATCACATTTCAGAGATATTTTACCATTATACATCTATATTTTACAGTTTATGATCATGATTTTATATTTTCTATAATCTTCCCTAAAAATTATAATCATTAATTTATTCAGCGGTTACTTATCCAGCACCTAGTACATTTCAGGTAGGTATTAGATCACAGTGTCTTAGATATAATTGTTGCATAAATGTAGATACAGATATGGATAGACCAATCTGTTATCTATCTATCCACTTCATTTCAAAAATATCAACTTCAAAGTTCATAATTAGATGAAACTGAGCATGGTTTAGCTGTACTGAAATAACCAAAATATGCCAGTAACTTTTTTTTAAGTTTATTTTCTTATTTTTGAGAGAGAAAATATGTGTGTGAGCAGGGGAGAGGCAGAGAGAGCACAAGAATCCCAAGCAGACTCCGTGCTGTCAGCACAGAGCTCAACATGGGGCTTGAACTCATGAACTGTGAGATCATGACCTGAGCCAAGAACGAGACATGGACGCTTAACTGATTGAGCCACCCAGGCACCCCTCAATAACTTTTTTTTAATGTTTATTTGTTTTTGAAAAAGACAGAGAAGGAATGCGAGTAGGTTAGGGGCAGAGAGAGAGGGAGACACAGAATCCAAAGCAGGCTCCACGCTCTGAGCTGTCAGCACAGAGCCCGACACAGGGCTCGAACTCGCGAGCTGTGAGATCATGACCTGAGCCGAAGTCAGATGCTCAACGGACTGAGCCACCCAGGCACCCCTTAATAACTTTTAATGTGCCAAAAGAAAAAGGCCAACAAGACTCTGATTACCCAGTCTACATCGCTCTATCTGCATCACATGGATGACAAGACAAAGGAGCCCAGAGCAGAACATAGTGCATCACAGAACTGCAAGAAATCCCTAGGGAGGCTGAGAAGGAAGAGTTGAGGAGAGAGATTAAAGGAGCCAGGGGAGTATGTGAAATGGGAAGAGAATATTTCAAGAAAGAGAATCTGATATTGTCAAAAGGTCACACAACATAAGGACTGAAAGGGGTCCTTGGTTTAGTAAGAAGATGCCATTGCTGGTCTTGCAGGAGTGGTGGAGTAAAAGCCAGATGGCAGTAACCTTAGAAATACACAGGAGGAGAAAATGAAGATACAACTAGTATGGAAAAAGTATTTCAGAGTTCTTCACTGAGAGGGGAGACAGAAAAATGAGACCATAGCTAGAGCAGGCATCTGAAACAGGAGGGAGATTTCAGGGACACCGTACTGCAGCTACCTATACTGTAGTCTGGGTCTGGCTCCTCTTGGAGGTGTGCCTTACACAGACAGTGCAGCCCTACACGGTGGCGCCATTACTGTTTACGTGTTTGTTCGGTCATTTTTAAAATAGGAGAATCTTCGGCACGTTGAAGTGCTCATGGGAAGCGGCCAATAGTGAAGAACAGATTAGAGATATTAAGGAAGGAGAGAGATATTCAAAACAAGTGCAATGGTCACAGGGGTGCAGTGGGGGCATCTCTTCTTTTTTAAACAAGTGTGAATTCAGGTCAGCCTGTACCACTTACAGTTCTTCCAGTGATGTACATGTGGCTACCCTTTGTCAAACAGCCCATTTCCATTCTAGCCAAGCCACCTCTAAATTTTACTTTTAGAAATTTTATCTTTTATACCATCTATATGTGACATTATTTGAAGCTTTTTCTTAAAATTTGTTTATAGAGAGAGTGTGAGCAGGGGAGGGCAGAGAGAGAGACAGAGAGAGAGAGAGAGAGAGAGAGAGAAAGAGAGAGAGAGAGAGACAGAGAGATTGAGAATCCCACACAGGCTCCTCACTGTCAACATAGCTCCTGACGCAGGCTTGATCCCAGGAACCATGAGATCATGACCTGAGTCAAAATCAAGAGTCAGATGCTTAACTGACTGAACCACCCAGGTGCCCGTGACATAATTTATTTGACGTAGAAGGTTTCAGCTGTTTTTCCACTGATGTATCCCTAGCTTCTAGACCACTGTCTATGGGAGGTGCTTAATTAATATTAGCACCAAAATATCTATTTTGGTCATTTTATGATACAGATAACTTGTAAAATTGTGTTATTTTCTTGAAGAAGATACAACTGTTTGTATAGACAACAGAGAATTCACATTTTTTTCTCATGTTGGTAGACATTGATTTTGTTCACATGTATCCACCATCTATTCCCCAGTAACTCAAGAGTATTGTAATTGGTCTTAGCAGGTTGCAGTTGGCCTATCAGTCTGTTTTCCAGGGAATTGCTTTGTGGTAGGTATGCATGGTATCCAGAACTGGCCAATGAGATGCATGGAGACGCTGTCCTATGGGATTCTGGAAAATGTCTCCGTGCTAATAAAAAAAAAGAAACTTAGAGAAGAACTATATCCTTATCTTCCATCTATAGCGTTTTATCTCCATTTTATACCTGCAGCTAGGGCACCCATGTTATAAGCATGGAAAGAATGAACTTGCTGAGATTATTGGAGAAGAAAAGCTTGGGCCCTTTTATTTACTCCCTCAAGTATATCCCACTACCACCTTACCAAGTGCCAGGGGTAGAAATGACAGCCATAATCCCTAATTTGAAAAGTTTACAATCTCCTGGTTTTGAAGACAACATGTCCACATATAGGTTAGAGGACACACAAAAAGGTTAACAAGCAAGTGTTTCTTATCTGAAGGCTTGCGTAGGGACAGTCTACTTACAAATTGATTCAGGCTGTTAACAGATTTTTAGCAAGATAATTCTAATGTAATGTAACATAGTCTTAGGAGTGACATTCCATCGCCTTGTGCAGTCTGTTGGTTAGAAGCAAATTACAGGGGTGCCTGGGTGGCTCAGTCAGTTAAGCATCTGACTCTTGATTTCATCTCAGGTCATGATCTCTCAGTTCATGAGGGCAAGCCCCTGCATCGGGCTCTGTGTTGACAGTGCAGAGGCTGCCGGGATTCTCTGTCTCCCTCTCTCTCTGCCCCTCCCCTGCTCACTCTCTGTCTCTCTCTCAAAATAAATACACTTAAAAAAAATAAAAAAGAAATAAGTTATAGGCCCCACCCCCAATTGAAGAGGGAATTATACAGGGGGTTGAAAGTGGACTCTTGGGGCACCTGGGTGGCTCAGTCAGTTAAGCATTCGACTTCAGTTCAGGTCATGATCTCACAGTTCGTGAGTTCGAGCCCCGCGTTGGGCTCTGTGCTGATAGTTCAGAGCCTGGAGCCTGCCTCCGATTCTGTGTCTCCCTCTCTCTCTGCTGTTCCCCCACTCATGCTCTGTCTCTCTCTGTCTCTCAAAGATGAATAAACATTAGAAAAAATAAAATAAAATAAAATAAAATAAAATAAAATAAAATAACATAACAAAGTGGGACTCTTCAGGGTCATCTTTCGTTGTTGACCACATCAATGATTAACGTCCTTTCAACATGGAAAATAAATTCACCACCTTCAAAGTTTCCAAGAGTCTTATGCTTGCTTAGCACCAGCTCAAAATTCAAAAACTCATTATCTAAATCAGGTAAGAATGAGGTTTCTGGGTATAATTGTTAAGAATAGTTAGCTTTCAGGCCTTTCTCTCCTGTAACAGTAAAGACACAGTTATCTGCCTCTAAAAAAAATCAATATAAAATGGCGGGACACAGAAATAAGTTCTGAAATCCAGCCAAGCAAATGTTTGGAGTTTCTTGATTAGAATTTAAGGACTGGGAATAATTCTCTGTGGCTCTAGGCTCCCTGCTATGGCTCTTAGTTCTGCTTTTTGAGTCACTCTTCTTTAAAAAAAATTTAATATTTACTTTTGAGAGAGAGAGAGAGAGAGCACGAGTGGGGTAGGAGCAGAGAGAGAGGGAGACAAAGAATCCAAAACAGGCTCCAGGCTCTGAGCTGTCAGCACAGAGCCCGACACGGGGCTCGAACTCACAAACCACAAGATCATGACCTAAGCTGAAGCTGGACGCTCAACCAACTGAGGCACCCAGGCACCCCTTAAGTCACCCTTCTTTTTTCATGAAAGGTGCACAGGTTTTCAGCTAAGTAGTTCTATCAGTACCTCCTGTCAGTAGAATTGTGGTAGTCTGACATTCTTTTTTTATACTGTACTGTTTTTTGTTGGTTTTGTTGATTTGTTGTCATGTATATATAGATATAAATAGATATAGATATAAATATAGCATCTATATGTATATATACTGTCTATACACACACACACACACACACACACACACACACACACACACCACAATTATACAATGGAATATTACTCAGTCAAAAAAAAGAATGAAGTCTTGCCATTTGCAATGATGTGGATGGAGCTACATAATACGCTAAGTGAAATAAATCAATCAAAGACAACATATAATTTCACTCATGTGGAATTTAAGAAAGAAAACAAATGAGCAAAGGGAAAAAAAGAGAGAGGAGGCAAACCAAGAGACAGACTTTTAACTATAGTGATAGTGACCTCCTTATCGCAACAATTATTTCAAGTATTTTCTAGGTCTCCTGTGGATTTCTACGGGGTTCACATCTTCAGACAAAAACCAGGCCCATGATCTTTTGAGATAATCCCTCTCCCCTGGTGTCCTGATAAAATGCCTACGGAACACCACACTCAATTTAGCAGAATGTTTATGATTTGATTGGGAAAATCTGTGAGGCATATTGTTTATCTCCCGATAGGCCCATTTTTGTGACTGAATATCCTAAACTTTTCACCTTTCTGAGGATTTAGTAAAAGGTTGTAGAGTCACACCTTCAACTTTTTCTCCAGAGCAAACATTTCTGACAATGAATCTCTTAATATTGATTTTCCCCCCAATCTGCAGAGACTGGGAATTTTCAAATCATCAAATCTTGGTTCATTTTTTTGTTGGTAACTCTTCCCTCAATTTCTCTCATCTTTAACTACAATCAGCAAGAATAAACAAGACAGCACCTCTACCACATTGCTTAGAAAGCATGGGGCGCCTGGGTGGTTCAGTCGGTTAAGCGGCCGACTTTGGCTCAGGTCATGATCTCGCGGTCCGTGAGTTCAAGCCCCACGTCGGGCTCTGTGCTGACAGCTCAGAGCCTGGAGTCTGTTTCGGATCTGTGTCTCCCTCTCTCTGACCCTCCCCCGTTCATGCTCTGTCTCTGTCTCAAAAATAAATAAACGTTAAAAAAAAAAAAAAAAGAATCAGCTGTATTACCGAATTCATCACCTACATTTCTGTTTTTCATATAACTATAGAAGACAATTTTGGTAAGCTTTCTTACACTGTATAACAAGAATCCCTCTTCCTCTAATTTTCAATAACATACTCTTCCCTTCATTGTGAGCCCTCAGTGACAGCATCCTTACTGTACAGATATCTGCCCAAACTAGGCATTTTCTATCATGCTTATCAAAATTCCTCTACCTATACCCATAGCATGCTTCAAAGTCACTCAAGGATTTTTACTTAATAGTTTTCTATACCATGTAACAAATTACCACAAGCTTAGTGGCTTAAAACAAAATATATTTATTATTTCACTGTTTCTATGGCTCAGGAGTTCAGGCTGTGTTTTGGCGGAGTCCTCTGTAAGGACACACAGTCAAGGTGTTGGTGAAGGCTGTGATTGTCATTGGAAGGTTCGACTGAGGAAGAATTCACTTCCAACTTGACTCAGGTTGATGGCAGAATCCATATTTATTTTGACTAAAAAACTGAGGGAGCTTCTTACAGCTACAGGCCTTAGCTCCTTCCCATGTGGGCCTCCTAAGATGGCCTCTTTTTATTTCAAAGCCAATAAGAGAGAAAGTCTCTAAAGCAAGTCTGCTGACAAGACAGGCAGGTTATTAAAACATGTTACATAATCATGGGAGTGACTCCAATCACATATGCCATATTCCACTGGTTAAAATCAAGTCAATGTTCTCACCCACTCTCAAAGGAGATTATAAGAAAGTAGTGAACATAAGAAGGTGGGTGTTATGGGTTGAACCGTATTCCTCCAAAATCCATTTGTGGAAGCCTGATCCCCAGTACCTTTGAATGTAATTGCATTTGGATATAGGGTCTTTAGAGATATAATTAAGTTAAAATGAGGTCCTTGGGTTGTGCTCTAATCCAACCTGACTGCTGTCTTTGTAAGAAGAGATTAGGAGACAGACATGTACAGGGGAATGACCATATGAAGACGAAGAGAGAAGATGGACATCTACAAGCCAAAGAGAGAGGCTTGAGAAGAAATTAGCCCTGCTGACACTTTGATCTCATACTTCTAACTTCCAGAATTGTGAAAAAATATATTTCTGTTGCTTAAGCCACCCAGTCTATTGTATTTTGTTATGGAAGACTTAGCAAACTAATATAGTATGGTCATTGGGGTTAACCTTAGTGTCTGTCCTCCACAATTCCAGAAATTTTTGACGGTTGTAAGACATTGTCTCAAGGAACTCGTGGTGTTCTTCTAAGGTGCCTTAGAGTCCTCCTCCCAAGAGGTAGAGGTAAAATGGACAAACACACAGGACTCTAGAGCTCTTAAATCCAGTTCAGTGAGAGAATTATACTTTAATTTGTTCTAAATACGAGAATTCTACATCATGAGAACTTTTCAAATTCAAAGAATCTCCGTAGTCTTATCTGATATGGCCTATCCCAGGAATATGTTCTTCCTACAGAAATTGTTTTGATTGTGAAAATAGCACTGGGTTAGTATATAAGAGATTTATTAAACTCTAACATCCACTCTGATACATGCCAGTTTGGCAATTTTGAACAAGTCCCCTAAGCTCTCCGGGTTTTTGTTTCTTTACCCATGAAACGAGGAGTTTCTACAAAATGCCTCTAGATTCTTTCCTATCTCTCAGTAATGTGAATCACAGCCATGTGTATATTTTGTGGTTAATCACTTTGCTTCCATTTCTGTACTAATAGGGGAGACATAATAATACTCTATTATACAAAGTTTGCTCTGCCTGATCGATGATGAAGATTTCTGATAATTAAAGGCAAAACATATATTTGTACTGAAAAAGAATTTGACAGTATTCCTCAGCATCAGAAACATGAATGGGAGTTACATGTTGAGCCCTGACTGTGGTTTTTATTTCTCGGTTACTTGTCTTTGAGAAAGGAAATGAAATTAGACATAATAGATTGGAACTTACTTTTATAAGTTCTGTCCGTCTGAAGAGAAAGTCTTCCCAGTCAATCTGAAGAGAAAACATTCTTGTATCTTAAACCACAAATCCTAGTTTTTAACCTTTGTGTTTTCAGAGCTGACTTTATAGAGCTGAGATGTCTCTTTGAGGTCTGTGTAAAGCAAGAAAACAAGTGACAAATTAGAAAGTAAAAATCAACTTCTTTTGTTCAAATGCCAAGCATCTCATCTGTATCTGTATTGCTTCGAGATTTTTCACTCACTGATATGGGAAGTTGAATCAACGACGAATTCTTTATCCTCACACCTGTAGTAGTCTGAACTGGCTGCCACAGTTAAAAATTTGTAATTTTCCTGTGTACTGTCAAAACTCAGCCCAGAGACTACATACACATTCACCTTCATCCACCGTAACATTCTAAATATTCATTTCCTTTAGGCAGGGTTTCAAAATTTGAGGTCAGCATGAGTTAAGAAACTTTCAATGTTCTTTTCATTCTTAGTTGTCACCTATCCTGTCTTCAGGATTCAGACACCTTCTGTCTTCAGTTTCCCCAGTGAAGGTCCCTGAATAAAATTCTCTGAATACTTAAAAGACCGTGTTTCTAAAGCCATGTCAGGCTAGCATGAGCTCTCTGATGTACAGGTGACAGGCAAGGAACTAAATTGGCCGCATTTGCTGAATTATCCAAACCCATAGGGGGCAGGATTCCACCTGGTTGGGATCTTCCACTGGAGTAAACTCAGGGACCAGCTTTTTATGAAGTGAAATGGGCTGTAAGGGAACAGCCAAAGTGACGGCAGATTTTGTGTTCAGTGACCGTATGGTTTTCATTATCTTGTTCTCAGCGAAGAATTCATCCAAAGAACAACCAAATGAAAGCAACGTGTAAACCATGTCAACCCATCCTTGGATGAATGTGTCACATTTGCTCTGTTATCTAGCAGTGATCGGTGATGGTGTAAAGGTGGGGAAGAATGAGGAGAAGGAAAGGTAGTGCAAAAAGAAAGTATGGTAGGAGCAAGGAAAAAGAAATGTGTCAGCCATTCAGCTGTCTCATTATGTAGCTTCCCACACTCACCAAAGATGTAATTCATCCTGCAGGTGCAAACATTGTTGGCTTTCTCATAGACTCTTGACGGATGGACCGGATGTATGTTTCCTTACCCCAGATGCTCTTTAAGAATACCGGCAATGAGATAGGGGATTGTGTGCACCTGAATCAGCACATTCACTGAGTCTTATTTGTCTCATTTCTTGTTTAAAGAACCAGTGGTATTGTGCACAGAGAAACAAAAACTAGGCAGAGGGCTTTTTTTCTTTTACTACAGAAAGATGGCCAATCTAAACACCTTCTTGAGTCACTTTTTATAACTGCCTCTGAGATAAATATGACATGACTCTCTTGATTACTCATCACCAAGAGACACATTAGTGGACAATTATCAGAACACATGACAATATTGCATCCTGAAATAAAATTCATCCTTATGTTTCCTATAAGGTTTTCAAGGATTTGAGGTGGATTTTCCACTACAAATTAAGGTGGGGGGGGCATAGAGGTTTTCTTTCAAGTCATTTGAGTGGATAATATAGTAGAAATAGGAATGTCCATTCTATCTGAATCAGTGGCTCTCTTCCCTTCCCTGCTTATTAGCTCCCACCAACTCTGAGGATCCAAAATCCCAAACAAAACTGATTCTTTTCTGGTTAAAGTTCCATTGACTCTTGGCAAAAAGCAACTTCCTGGTTCAAAGAAAAAAGGCTTATAAAAAAGCTCACAAGGCTTCTTAGACATCAAATGAGTCTTACGAAACCACATTTTGATGAGCTAAGTGTAAATGAATCAGAAACACATGGATTAAATTTCCCTTGAAATACACATGGGTTTGAAAATCAAGGAAAAAGTGTTTAGCCAAATGTGTTTTGGGTTTTCTTGAACTGAAAACATTTGAAAAAAGTTGAGGCATTTGCTAAACCCTAATACACTGTTGTGTTTGCTCAACCCTCTTCTAAATCAATTAAATTTCCACGAGGCTTCCTCCATTCCCTTGTGGTTTGTCTTGTCACCTCTGTCTTGACACTTTATAGACCAAACCAAGTTCCCATTGAAAAAATAGACTGTTCTTCTAGATCCACTTAAATGTGAGGTAGTTATTTAAAAACCCAGTGAATCAGAGACATTAAGGGATGGAAAAGCACCCATTAGGTCATGTATTCTATCTTGAGGGTTGGAGCACATGCACTCACAGCTCTCTAGTGCTTTATCCAGTATAGTTTTAAATGTCTCAAGTGACAGGATTTCCACCACCTCCCTTGGGAGAGTGTTGTGCATTCTAATAGATTTTGCCATTAGGAACCGTGCCTAAGTGTGTAACAGAGGCACAATGGGATGCCTGAGGGGGGAAAAAAGGTATTATGGATAATTAACTCTTTCACTACTCAGTATCAATCACCTGTAGCATGTTCAGCAACTTTCTTTGGCATTTCAGCACTCCCAATGTGCTAGACGTGTGGATTACCGCATTACTAGTTTTCACTTATTAAAAAACAAAATTTTGTTAGTGGTATAAAATTAGGCCTATTTTAACGTAAGATAAAGCTCCACAGTGAACAGATCCATCGCAATAGAAATATGGACGCTCATAGACATATTTTATTTGATAATACTATCTTAATATTCCTTAAATATACACGACTTTGAATGTCAAGGTTTTTTTTGATCAAGATGTGGCGTCCAAATGGCCCCAACCCGAACCTAAACACAAGCACCCCCCGTATATGTATTTTATTACCTATCTGCTCTCCAAACTGCCTTCCTTCTGCTGCTGGTATCTTTTCTTTAAGCCTCTTTCACAGCAAATTGAACTTATTTTCCATGTCTCCTGCTCCTAGGCAAGCCACCCGTACGGAGGAAATATGTTTGTCTTTCTAGGTAGAAAGGAAAACCTAGCTTTCAATACAACTAACATGTTTTTAGAGGTCTTATGGCAGAGTTTACATTAATTTGCTCTCGTTCTCATTCTACTTACAAATGAGTTATAAGTCACATAATGACTTACATGGCCTGTCATAGTGCTACTATGCTGACCTTTTCAAGATTCTGCATTGTGAACAGCTGACAGGCATACCTCTTCCATGCCAGCTACTGCAACCTATCAAACTTAACCAGTGAAGTGGCAAGAAGAATCAGGTAAGGGGAATGGAAAACTGAATATTCCTGACTTCTCTTTTTAATTTCTCTCTCATATGAGGTGGCTTTTCATGTTTCACATTATCTTTTATTTTCCTTTTAAAATGAGCATTTTCCTGTCCCTTCAGCCTGTTCTTTATGTTTCTTGCCCCTCTCTGTGCATTTCTGGGTCAGTCATACAAAATGAGTCCCCGCTTGGGGGCATAGAGTTGAGACTTTTGTATCTAAGTCGCTCTCTTTTTCTACTGTGTTAAGATTTGGGGAGGGGAAGCAGGGATTGGGATAAAAATTTTTCAAAATTCTACATTCATTTGATGATTATCACACCTTCTCACTTTAAATTGTGTTTCTTAAAGATATTTTAAATAATATTTACGGCCACGGACTTGCTTTTCAATTACTCCATTCTGCACCTAATAATACTTACCTTAGTAAATGAGCTGGGCCATTTTCTCCCTCTGTTACAGCAAACTGAGAAGTTGCTCTATTCAGTCTGTTTATATTACTGCGGCAGCTTTGGTTATCATGGTATTTTCCTGCAACAGATATAGCTTTCCTTTTTACATTTTTCTTTAATCTTCTAAGTCAACCCTCGTGGCCCTTTAATAAGAGTGTTACTCTTTGAATTTCTTCTAATGGTTCCCCTTTCTCTCTTGCTTAAGGGGATTGCTGTTAATATTTAACAATTTCAAATTTCTGTTTTTAAAAGAGGATATTGGACTTTTGGTATCTAGGCTGCTTTAAATTTATATCAACTTTTTCACAGCAAAGACTGAAAAACACATATACAACTGTCATTTGGTAGCAATCAGGACCAAAAATGGGGAGAAATACTGTTTTTCTTTCTTCCTTAAAAAATATTTGATATTCAAATGATTACAAGCACAGTGTGAGAATAATATTCTGACTCAGGTTACTTACTTCTGTATTCTAATCTGAATTTGGTAAATTTCTGAGTAAAAGGCTATTTATTTTCCCATCTAGAAAATGCTTTAAATCAGGTCTCATGTTCAAAAAAAAAAACAAAACAAAACAAAAACAAAAACAAAAACAAAAAACAACTGAGAAATAAAGGGCTGAGTTCCTCATGTCGAGTTAAATGTTGAGATTATGATAAGCATATGATGCATGCTGCCATATTATGGCCACTAGCTTGTTTTTTTCATTAATGGCAAAAGTGAAACCAGATTCTGTTATGTATACAATGCGATGCCTTCAGCTTACACAAACTTAGTGCAGTCAAAAAATCTAACAGGAAGAGCTGAGGGTGAGGCTTTGTTCTAGTAAGTTCAAATATACGTATTTTACTTTCTACTTGTTATATAATGGGCACCTTTAAATAAATGTCAATATGCATTTCATCTTAATAAGCATGTCAGATGAGTCACTGTCTGAGAGGGAATTTGAATTCAATGTTTGTTTCTTTAAAATGCTTTTATTCTATCTTACAAATACACGTTATTTCAAAAGGAGATATTAATAAGTTCTCAAAAGCCAATATTTTCTATGCTACAATCATTCCATAGACATTGGGAAAGAGAGAAAATATTTATAAAGCATTTAGTGATGAGTAATTCACAAGGAAATAATTATAAATACAAGTCAAACAAATTGGCAATTGTTTGCATTTCAAATTAGAAGTCACATAAAATGAAGCATTGCTCTGATTTGCTTCATGAGCATTTTAGGGAAAGCTATTTCTACCTACATTTGTGGGGCTCACATGGAGGTCTGGCTGATAGAACATTAGTCTGAGGGTCTGGATTTCATAAAGTCACTCCTGGCTCTATCAGACCTCGCTGTGTGGCCTGGTGGAATTTACTCTGGATTTTCTGTATTTCAGTTTCCTCATCAGTGCAGCTGGGGATAAAAAGACATTTAAAATATATATATATATGTGTAAGGTATTTATGGTCAAGCAGGCTAACAATTTGTTCAGATCAAGCCGTGTTTTTCATAACAAACATGTTTCCCCTAAAGTCACTAATATTCGTAATAGACTCAAGTTCATCTAGACTCTTTAGGTAATAATGCATATCTACTTAAGAGATGAGGAAATTCAGCTGAAGAGATAACAAGACTGACCCAGGGCCACTATGGGTATCAGAAAAACCAGCTAATGACTTGTTTATAGAACAAATATTACTTAATATGTTCAACAAATATTACTTGATATAATCTTATAATGCTCAAACTAAATTAGCCACAGACAGACTTTCCTTGGTTATTAACTCCTTAATTGATGCTGTCATTACTATCTGCTTGTCCTTATCCTGTATGAATACCAAAGAGCAAAAAGGCGAAGGTTTCAAATCTCTTTTCAAGAGGTATGCTTAAAACTCCCCAAATAGTCAAACTTACTTGTATTCTCAGCCAATGGAGAAGAGTGAGTGACCAGGGAGGGAGAGAGGTCAGCATAGGCAGACAAAGTCATGCCAGCCCTTGAAGTAATTCAAAAGGTGATGCTTCTCGCCACACAGAAAATAAGTTCAATAAGAAAATAAGTTTAATAAGAAAATAAGTTTAATAAGAAAACTTATTAAAATATAACTTATGCAAAAATACACACATGACCAATTAAATTTGTGATCATGCTTTTGTTTGACTCATGTGTGGTTCAGTTGAGCCATGCACAGCCAGTAACAGCAATGACTATCATATAGGGGAGATCATGTTCCCAGGTTTACTTGGACAGTCCAAATAAGCACTTGTCCTTGCTTCTTCTTATCATTGTCTTAAATTTTTCACCCATTATTATTAGAGTGGTGTTCAAATGAGTTGGCATGGTTTGGTAGAACTCTACCTTCCAGTCATTTAGCCACTAAACACACACACACACACACACACACACACACACACACACATATATATATATATATACACACACACACATATATGTATATATATTTCCTTTCATGTCTTGTGGGCTTTTTTTGGCCTTTTGCAATAACATATATAGTTTTATTTTTAAGTAAAATATTTTTATTATAATATTAAATATTTTAAAATATTTTAATGGGAACTTAATTAATGAATTTCTGCTTGCCAAGAAAGAAGATGAAATTTTAAGTTGCACAAAATGCTTCTTGTCATTTATTATCCACTATAGGAATTGTAATGCTATCAGTAAATACATGAAAAACAGAGATGAGACTCCCTTGAAGAAGCATTAGCATTTACTTCAAAAGTTAGGAGCTATTTATAGATGACTGTGCCAAAGAAGATAATTTGACAAATATAGCTTAAAATGGTAGGTTTTCATATGTCTCTGAAAACAAGGCTTTTCATTTAGATCAAATTAATCTACATTAATTTTTCTCATGCTGAAGTCAAAATTTTCTGGGGTACATAAAAAAAGGAAGGTGATGACTGCTAATGTATCGGCCTTATTGGCAGAACTTCGCAAATGGTTAAGTGATGTGAATTCTATATCCTTGTTATTAGCTCTTTCCAACTGACAATTCTAACAGTAGTTCAATTTTTCTTATTTATAAATTCAAGAGGTTATAGTAGTTCATTTTGCTAAAATACAACATCTGGCATTGTAATTTAAACATTTTGATAAATAAATAAAATTATTTGTTTTTGTACTGATAACATAAACATAAATATCGGTGAAGAAAGTGTCATGTTAAAAAAAATATCAACAGGAAGCCTATGGAGCAGAAATATACTTGGAATTGCCTGTGGTGAACACATAGTTTATACCCCTGCTTCCAAACAACTGTGAAAGTCTCCAATAAAAACAGAATTAGCTGTAGGCAGACTAGGTTGGTTCTTTTTTTCTGCACAGTAGGACTGACTAAAATACAGAAAATTTTGTGTTGTGTTCCTGATGAATTAAAAAAAAAAAAAGTATGGTAATACATGTTCTCTCTTTTCATGGTTCACCAACAAACAGACTTTAGAAAGTTTATCCTTTATAAACATTTTATCCTTTATTCTATGAAGAACTGCTTCATAAGCAAACTTAAGTAACGTAGTATTAAAACTCTTTTATAAGTTTTGTATCACTGTGTTAAAAATTAGAACATAAAGAGAAAATCTTAAAATTTGTATGCAACCACCAAAGACCTCAAATAGACAAAGCAATCTTAGGAAAGAAGGTCAAAGTTGCAGGCACCACACTTCCTGATTTCAAACTATATTACAAAGCTACAGTGATCAAAACAGTGTGGTGTTGGCATAAAAACAGACACATAAATTGATGGAACAGAATAGAGAATCCTAGAAGTGAACCCATGCATATATGGTCAATTAATTCACAACAAAGGAGCCAGGAACATACAATGGGAAAAGAATGTACAAGGCTCTTTCCACACACTTTTCAATGTGTGGAAAGAGCATCGTACACTCTCGTGTCTGTGAGCATCTGTGCTTTATCTCGATTTATCTTGTACATCTGTTAGCAAGATGTATCCTAAGGTATCAGAAAAGCCTGAGAGAGGCTATTTTTTGAGTCTGGAAATGCTTAGAAATGCTTCCATATAAATTAATGGTAATCGCTCTTTTGCTTTATGTCATTTCAGCTTATGAAAGGTTTCATAGGAATGCTCTACTCTCAGCAGAGGAAACCTATGTATGTAGATCTGACTTTAACAGATCTACCTTAAAATTACACTGTTTATGATAACTTCATTACTCCAGATCCATCATAAAGTTGTAAAATCTCATAAAGGTAAGATGATATCTAAACAGGAAGCACATTTAAGTGTGCATACAGTTCTTCTTAGTTAGGAAAACACTAACTTGCTTTCCCGTACTAAGTAGACAGGAAATAGAGACGAATTTATCCTTATCAGTCCAGGCTCAATGAATAGAGGGCAGGCAGCACTACGATTTTCAGCATCCATCTTTATGCCTCCTAATTACATCAACATAAATTCTCCCTTTCACCCTGTCCACTCAACGTGGTCCCAAAGGTCATCTTGGCCAGGTCTATGTTTCATTCTTTCTAGAAAGGCTCCTAGCTCTATTTTGGACTCTCTTGGTTTATTCATGATAGGAAGGTCCAATCATCTTGCTCCTATACTCACCCTCCTGTTCAAATTCTACTCTTCTTCAAAGATCCAGTTACAGTCCCACCTCCTCAGTGGAGCTATTTCAACGCACATAATCCAATCTGCTGAATTCTAATGACACGTATTGCCTATATTATACAATATACCACTGAACTTATGTGTACATACTATTTACACACAGATGCATACATTGTATATGTTGGAGTTTTTAAATGTTTATTTATTTTTGAGAGACAGAGAGAGAGATGGAGTGTGAGTGGGGGAGGGGCAGAGAGAGGGGGAGACACAGAATCCGAAGCAGGCTCCAGGCTCTGAGCTGTCAGCACCGAGCCCGCCACGGGGCTCAAACTAACTGTGAGATCATGACCTGAGCCCAAGTCTGATGCCTAACCGACTGAGCCACCCAGGTACCCCTGTATATATTGTTTTTAACATCATGGTATTCATTTCTCCCTAGTAAATTATAAACTTTTATGGAAAGAATGGAGTCTTAGATTTGCCTACTTCTCCATTTATGTGCATCATTTGGTTGACAGGCACTTGTATTCACTTAATTAAAGGCTTTCTTTCCTTTTGATTTGTTTTTAAGGCATTCATTTATAACAAAAGGTCTTAGAATTATGATCGCCTTTACCCCTAGTTATGTGCAATAAGAAACACAGAATAGGTCCTTATATTCAAGTAGCTTTTATAAGTCCTAGAAAAGCACGATTTTAGGAGTCCTACATTCCACCAGGCCTGACATCTATCCACATCTTCTGCAATACGTTGGAATTTAGCTGTTAGCATGCCCGGTCCTCGAAGATGTGGCAGTCAGTGTCCAACATGTTGATTCGAAAAGCAACAACTTGGATCCGATTTCCCTATGGAATGTCAAAATACAAGACACACTGTGACCTCTATTCCATATCTAACCTGATTTAATAGCCATTCAGCCCTTGTTAAATTTCCTTTAAGTCGAGATCATATTTGCTGCACTTTGAAGGGTTGAGTGAATGTGTGTCTCAATCAGCAGAGAGAAAGCATATGAAACAGTAATGGAACATCGATAAGTGTATGGAAGTATTAAGATGCAGAACCGTGGGTTTCATTTTCTTCTGTCTTCTTTCTTTCTCATCTTTCTCTCTTTTTCTTTTTTCAAAATCAAGTTTAGGAAAAGCTCTCGTCAATATAAAATATCTTTTTTCTACTGTCTATCAACAAATGTGTTTTAAAAAAGAGTATATGAATTCTGTTCCAATAGTGGGATTCAGTAAATAAAAACAGTAGCAATGTACTACTTTGAATGAAATCAAGATACATCAGGTTAAAATATCCTAGGAATCATAACCACTCAACCATTTTATTTTACACAAAATAATAAAATATAATGATCAAATATCAGCACCAGACATGCAGAGGATAGGAAATAAAATTCTCCGTTTTTTTTTTTTTCCACTCATGACCTCTTTTCTGGTACTGAAATTTTCATATTCTGAAGATGTGGCCTTTTGAAGGTCTCTACTAACATTTTCTAAATAATTTATTTTTTTAGATCTATTAACCGTTTTTTACATAAACATGAGTTTAAAGGTCCACAATTTTGTTTAAAATCAAAAGAATTAAAATATATTGTAGGTTATCTTACTATAACAATTTTTTTCAGTTTCCCTAATTCCTATAGCTTATTATATAAGTCCATATACATATGTATCATGTTGAATAATTATATCTATATATCCTTACCATATTCATCATTTTGCATAAGTGAAGCCATAACCTAGTAAAGTGATACTTTGTTATTCAAATGATGCAAATATTTGAATTATCTTGTTTGAATTAGGTCTCTGCTCTTCTGCTTTCACCAGTAAGTGTTGTGTTTTATGTTACATTCATTGCACCACAGGAATTTCTTGAAGAGATGAAAGAGGGAAAACAAGGAGAGAAGCTCCTTCTTGCAAAGTTTATACAGTGATTCTATTGCCTCTGTTGCAGTGTTAAATCAAATATGCTATTTTATTAGCAAGACCAATTTTATTTGCATATAAAAACTATGTTGTAGAGGTGTGGTTCCTTTGCATTGGGCATTGTCATTAAAGGAAGTAATAGCTTTCTTTGAATCTTTGTTCTTTGAGAAAAAAACATATGTCAGTGATGTCTTTACAAATATAATTTTTGCAGTATTAATTTTTTTAATGCTTATTTATTTTTGAGAGAGAGAGACAGAGAGAGCATGAGCAGTGGGAGGGACAGAAAGAGGGACACACAGAATCCGAAGCTGGCTCCAGGCTCTGAGCTGTCAGCACAGAGCCCAATGCAGGGCTTGAACTCACAAACTGCGAGATCATGACCTGAGCTGAAGTCAGATGCTTAACCAACTGAGCCATCCAGGCGCCCCCTGTAGTGTTTCTTTATGGTCATTCTTTGTATTTTATTCTTAACATGAGCACCATTCGGGTTCTTTCACGAATGACTACTTGGTACTAGGAATACCCTCACAGACTTCTCTGGACATTGTATAGGCTCCACACAAGATGTGTGGTTCAATTTGGTACTCATGAGTAGCATGCCATAAGGAGTAACACACAGCCATACGGAACAGAGGTGAAACAGCTTCCTTTTAGATATTCCACGTGGCACAGAAGATTTACATATTTGGACAATGTTTAGAACTATGAGTGGACAGGTTGCCGGGGAGTAGATTATAGAAGAAATCCATTGCCAAACTAATGAATTACATGAATTAGCAACTTTTTAGTGGAAAAGTAAAAGGAGTAACTACATTAAGCAGATTCATTGCGTAAGTATATAAAGTGGCAATGCAGATCAGAACAAAAAAAAGGGGGGAGAGGGACATGAGAGTCTTTACAGTGCCATAGCCTGAGGGATAACAAGTGAGTGACAATTAATTGGTTTCTACTTGGATAGGCCCAGAAAAATAGCTCACCAGCATAAGGCATGTCACCACGAAAGGCAGGAAGAGAACCTGAGGTTTACATAAAACTGCGAAAAGGAGATGGGAGTCAATACTCACAGTGATGAAAGCACTAGTGTCCATTGCTGTAGTGTGGGCCCCCCTCCCCCAATGTTTAATGCTTCCTTCAGTGACATAGCGTTAAAGGTTACTGACCAGCTCTGCAGAGGTACATTCAAAGTGGTCCCTGAACACTAATCTTTGGACCGTCTCAGCCTGACTTTAAAAGAGTTGTTCTAGGGGGCTGAGAAGGAAGGACTAATTAAAAACCCAGATTTCTGGGGCGCCTGGGTGGCTCAGTCGGTTAAGCGTCCACTTCGGCTCAGGTCACGATCTCGCGGTATGTGGGTTCGAGCCCCACGTCGGGCTCTGTGCTGACTGCTCAGAGCCTGGAGCCTGTTTCAGATTCTGTGTCTCTCTCTCTCTCTCTGACCCTCCCTCGTTCATGCTCTGTCTCTCTCTGTCTCAAAAATAAATAAACGTTTAAAAAAAATAAATAAAAAAAATAAAATAAAAACCCAGATATCTGGTACCTGATCCCACAGATTCTGACTCTGTCAGTGTATCTGGGACGGGGCTTGGAAATACGTTTTATTTTGTTGTTGTTGTTGTTGTTCTTGTTGTTGTTGTTGTTGTTGTTGTTGTTGCAAGGCATGTCTGAATTAAAAGATGTTACCAGGTAATGCCTTCCTAAGAATGGTAGTTGTTATTAAACCTAACAGTGTATTAGAATCACCAGGAGAGACTTGTTAATCCACCTGAGATTACCTGAGAATCTGCATTTTTAGCAAGTACCCAACTGATACTGATTTTCCTGGTGAAGGAACCATAAACTGAAAAACACTTGTGTGGAGTAGTTACATATTCAAATACCAGTAAAACCTAAATAAAAATATATTTGCATGAATCAGACTGACCATAAATAATAAAAAAATTGAGGGATCTGTGTGAATTAGAGAGGGCATGCCCAAACTAAATGTATTTATAATGTAGTTTCTTCTAAACTATTCTACAGGTCAATTGAAAGTTTTCTGAGATAAAATTCTACTCTATGCCCTTTAATGTGTGATTTCTAGCTCTGTGAACTTAGATTGAGCATAGCTTTCAATGAATGTGGAAATGTCATTCATTCATTCATTCATTCATTCATTCATTCCAGTTATTTATTGACTAACTTGTATATGCTAGGTACTGTTCTTGGTGGATGGGATATATCAGTAAATAAAATTGTAAAAAAAAAAAATAGTCCCTTATGAAGAAATGTACATGGAACCTACCCACTTCTACATAATTTTAGTTTAAAATTGAAATAGAACTAATCTTAAGGTCTGCCTCACTTATTAGTTAAAATTCCCAAGAATGCAACCATTGCATATCAAACCAAAAATAAATGTCTAAGTTTCAGAATCTCTTAGTAAAATACTTATATTGCTTAGATCAGCTCACTGCTAAGAAAATAGCTTGTCTGAAAATTCTAAGGTATAAGTGTAAAGGCTATGATTTGGGGAATACCAAACCTTAGCACTCCTTATCAAATATATGCAAAAGAGGTATTCTATGAGATTCTGAGAAAGGTGAGATTGCAAGGATACAAACATGATCATTGAATACAGCTATTTTCTTTTTTTTTTTTAATGTTTGCTTATTTATTCAATTGTTTATTTTTGAGACGGGGAGGGGAGAGAGAGGGGAGGGGAGGGGAGGGGAGGAGAGGAGAAGGAGCAGGAGCATGCAAGCTGGGGAGGGGCAGATCCTAAGCAGTTGCTGTGTGAGTAGCAGCAAGCCCTACGCAGAGCTTGAACTCAGGAACTGTGAGGTCATGACCTGAGCCGAAGTTGGAGGCTCAATTGACTGAACCACCTAGGCGGCCCATAATACAGCTATTTTCAATCTTACCTTCACATAATTGTCTAAAATGCTTTTGAAAAATAGCAATGCCTGGCTCCAGCTGCAGAGTTGCTATTTTCCCTTGTTCGGGAGTGGGCTGGGGCATCCCCAGTTTAAAAGGCTTCCCAAGGGATTCTCATGTGCAACTATAATTAAAAGCCACTGATATAGAAAGTGTCATTCATTTGTTTATTTCTTTGCAAACACTTAGTGTGCACTCCATGAGCGTGTGTGAGGATACATTTGTGAAAAAAGAGATACGGAATATATCCTCATGAGTATATAGTTCTTTAGTATTTTAAAGAACTATAAAAAACAGAAAGCCCTTTATTGGAGATTTGAGTGTACTGAACACCGAGCCTTCCACATGCAGACTCTGGGTCATGTTTCTGAGCAGCCTGGCTTGGTGGGCAAGTTTGTCTTGAAGTAACACTGGAACTGCAACATATTGGGAATGTGTTAATATCACAAATAGCTTTTGAACATAATTTAAAAGGATATACTTGAAACATACTCTGTCCCAGATACATTTCAGATTCTTCTTCATTATAAAGAAAGGAAGTAGATATTGAAGGTGCAAGTCCTGTAACAAGTCAATTGTCTTAAGGCTACATGAAAGAAAACAATGTACACAATGTTCTCAGCAGGACTTGAAGATGTCTATCCTCAGAGGACTAAGAATTTAAAAAGAAAGTAGGATTTTAATTGGGTGAGAAGGGTTGATTTTGAACTATGGAATAAATTACCTATTCAAAGAATTTAGAAAGAGCGTTCTGTAATGCTCATGATAATGTTAACCTGTCTCAGCACTGTTCCCTAGGAAATGATACTTTTACTCTTTTCTGAATTCCTTTTAAGAAGTTTCTGATATTAAAGGAAAAGATGTTCTTTCTAAATATTTATAAAACACCTAAGACCAAAAAATGCATAGGTTTCTTCCACAGATTGTTTTATTTTTTCATGTGTTCTTTTTCTATATACACAGCTATATTATAAGATGTTTTTCATACCTCTCAGGATCCTAAGAAACCCTATAGGTTATTTGATGACACCCCGTGCCCCCCCCCCCCCCCGCCACCCACTCTCAATTCTGTATTTCCTTTCTCATCACAGTTTTTTTGTTTGTTTGTTTGTTTTTGTTTTTGTTTTGGTAGGGAGAGAGAGTGAGAGCTCACATAAGCAGAGGAGAGGGGCAGAGGGACAGAGAGAGAGAGAGAGAGAGAGAGAGAGAGAGAGAGAGAGAGAATCTTAGGCAGGGTCCATGCTCAGTGCAGAGCCCTATGCAGGGCTTGATCACAAGACCCTGGGATCATGACCTGAGCCAAAATCAAGAGGGGGACGCTCAACCAACTGAGCCACCCAGGTGCCCCCCTCATCACCATTTCTAAGAAGCATAATTTTATTCATTTCTTTCCAATTTTGTCCATTATACTTTGGACATCTTTTTTTTTTTTTTTTTTTCCTGCGAGAAGGATATCTCTCTTATTGTTGCTACAGATTCTGTGCACATATGGTGATAGGCACTATGCTAGCTATTTTGAATGCATTATTTCTAACCCTCATATCAAATCTTAGAAGGTAGGTATTTTCCTCAAATTATGAGCATGGAAATAGAGGTGAAGAAGAGAAGGATAAACTTGTTCAAGTTTATAGAGTAGCCCAGTAAGCCAGAAACCCATGCCAGGTTTGCTCCAGTACAATGCCTATAACATTTTTCTAGCTTATCTCTCTAAGACTTCTATAAAGGAGTTCTCTGTCTTCTTCTTGATTATGAAGAATAATTTTAATCCTTTTTGACAAGTCTGCTATTCATGGCACATGTACTTTTTTAGACCTTTCTAAAGGTAATCCTCATTTCTGGTGACTGTTCCTTACGTGTGGTCATTTTTGACTGCCTCTACTTGCCTCATTCCAGTTTCTTGTAAACTGGTCCGTGTGGGTCCCCCAGAGCTGACTGAACTCTCCGGGTGCTGTGTTTGCACCGTTCCTTGCCTTATTCTAGAGCAATGCTTCTATTAATCTGGCCTCAGGGCCCATCAGCCTTTTTGGCAGCCACATTAGTGTTGACTCCTACTGAGCTTATTGTCAACTAAATACCTCAGTCTCTTTCACAACTGCTGTTGCTAAGTCATATCTTACCCCTGGTCCTACCTTTGTGCATTTTGTTTCTGAATCCATGTTGAAGGCCTTGCAATTATCCCTAATGAAGTTTTTTATTTATTTATTTAAGAGAAAGAGAGAGAGAGAGAACATGCACACCAAGTGAGGGGGGGAGGGAGCGAGGGAGGGAGAGAGAGAGAGAGAGCATGTGAATGAGGGGGGGAGGGAAGGAGGGAGGAGAGAGAGAGAGAGAGAGAGAGAGAGAGAGAGAGAGAGAGAATCTTAAGCAGTTTCCATGCTAAGTGTAGAGCCCAATTCAGGGTTCCATCCCATGACCTTGAGCTCATAACCTGAGCTGGAATTGAGAGTCAGATGGTCAACTGACTAAGACACCCAGGTACCCCATCCCTAATGAATTTAATCATATTAGAGTCACCCCATTGTTCTAGACTTTTAGCATTTTTCAATATCTGTTAGCATCTGGGACGGGGGCAGAGAATAGTGGAAAGAGATTCTGAAACTACATTTGATATAGTCACTCTTTCTCATGACATAAAGTTTTTTGCAAAAGAGTCACATAATTTTAACCTATGTTTAATTTATTGGTAAATTCCTTAACTGAGTAAGACTTGGTGCTGACCGCCAGAAACTTCTGTTCAGGACAAAGACAATGGCCCTGAGGTAGAGAGAGCTTTTTGGCTATAACCTGAGCTTTGCCTCTCAATATGCTATACTCAATATGTCCCCAACTATGTGGATCCTGTTGGGTTCATATGTGGGTTTCAAATAATTGTCGAGAATTTGAGTTGAGTCTCAGGTAAGTTCAGGTGAGCAAAAACTCATGAGCAGCTTCAAGAAGCTTCAGCAAAACTGCTGCTAGGTCGTTCACTGAAACTAAATGTCCACACATACTAAATTGTGGGGGAAATAAAAAGCTACCAAATCATGAGAGCATTGAGAGGGGATTAATGCTGTATACTGATTTTGTCACCCAAAGAATCACTACCTGTTTAAAATTAGGTAAATATTATGACTCCATGCATGGCAAAGTTTTTATGTGAGGTCAGAGATGAAAAATATGTTTGAAGGGAAACAATTTTTTTTTCTCTCCTATCTCTGGGCCTTATCCTCTCCTTTGTCTCTTTTTCTCAATTCTTAGACAAATACTAAGTGATCTAAAAAAAAAAAAAAAAAAAAAAAAGGAAGAAAAAAAATCAAGAGAGTTCCATGCCAGATAGTTTTTAATCTTCTTCCTCTAACAGTTTCCAAGAAACTAAAAAGGGAAAAGTGGAGAGAGGAGGAAGATAATCAGGGTTGATTGTGAATCTGGGAAAAGTCTCAACTATGTATTGAGATTCACAAAAATGAAATATGAAAGATCACAAGAGAGGAAATGAATAACCATTTTGCCCGTTGCCAGTGTTCTGCTCCCCATTCTTCCAGCTGCGGCCGATGCTTTAGCTTTACCCTCAGCTCGGAGTTAGAGGCACACGCACACATCTCAGCTGCTGTGCTTTCTGGTACTGTTGTTTGCCTTTCTTTAGAATGCCCTAAAGATAGCATTCTTCCCAAACACACTGTCAGGCTGAGAAAATTTCATCAGGGGGATGGAACCATCCTCTCTGGTAGGAAAGGCTTTTCCACCTGCAGGGTGTATGTAAACTATTGGAAATATACAATTTTTTTTAGTGGCATCAGCAGCCAAAAAAAAAAAAAAGTTCCTGATTCAGCTCTCCAAATACTTTTCTCATCTCTACAGAGGACTTGATGTAATGGACCTATGATGGCCATCTTCATCATGTGTCCTGTGTGTCTGGCACATTGTATGGCCCATACCAGGCATTCAACAAATATTTGTTGACCACATAGATGAACTTTGGCTTGAGTCATCTAGGATGAGCTGGTTCTTTCGGCATATGTAAGAATGAGCAGACACTCGATGCACAGATACGTGTGTCCTATCGAGCAGTGAACATTGCCAGGTAAGGAATTCTTTCAGCTTTCACAGCTGTTTTGTTGGTGGTGATTTCACCATGTTTTCCAGACATTTGGAAATCGAATTGTTCAGTATGATATAATAGAATATTTTGTATCTGAGTATACAGAAGTTCAACCTTCCCTTTAACCTTGAGAATTTCTCATCCAGTTAATTTGATAACTGAATTTGGGGACCCTAAAGCTTGCAGTTTTAACAAGTTCCCAGCTTGTCCTACTGCTGTTGGTTGAAAACCATTGCACCAATCCAATCCCTAAATGACAATGGCGAAGGTAGGCTGAGAGTGTGGGTAAAGAAACATATCAGTATGGTTGCTCAAGCAGCGCCCACACCCTCCTTTCAACTGAGGCATTTTTCTGTTTTCCCATGTGGCCTCTTTAAGTAAAGGCAAGCGGAAGGAAGAGAAAAAGATGGCAAGGTCTCAGTGAAGTAAAATCAGCATCAATAAATGAGAATAGATCTTATGTGAAATTTGTGGGTTCAATAAAAAGTTTTTACTTGTTTTGAAGTTCTCCAGGGCCAAGAGAGAGGTTCTATTATCTCCATCGCGAGCTTCTTCCACATCTAAAAACATTATTCAGAACATTCCTGCTACAAACTTAAGCCCATTTCCATTGCTAATGAGGCATTCTATATTATACTACTAAGGAGCTGATGTTGGAAAATAAATGTGTCTATGAAGTAACTGCATTAAAAAAATAAAATTGAAATAAAAATAATTAAATGCAGCCAGCTGCTTTAAGCAACCTTTTCATCACATGGTAAGAAAAGTATTCAAAAACAATCCAAAATCTGTTCTCCTCTGTTACTTCTTGCCTTATTGCCTCACCACAGTGAGCCGTATCAGTAATGGAAACGACTGTCTCCACGCATTTCCTTACGCTATGACCAGTTCTGTGTCCTTTCAATGAAACCATCTTCATTTATTCCTTTGTTCTCATCTGGTTTGGCCAAAGTCATATTAAACGATAAAAAAAAGCAAACAAGTGTACTTAGTCACTAAGAGGTAAATTTCTCTTCTCCTTAGTCTTGCTAAAGACAATGTTGGAAAGGGAATGAAGTGGGCCATGTACAGCTTCTCAGGATGAGAAGAGTTGTACTGTTCCCACAGAATTAAATACATCATCTTTCTCAACCTGTGAAATCACTTTTACGTGACCCAAACTTCTCACACATATACTTGTTTGTTCTTGAAAAGATAAGGTGAAATGGCACAAAGTGAACACATATATACATTATATACATTAAACACATATATACAATAAAAACATTTATGTTTGTGAAGAGAAAGCTTGGCTGCACTTGTCTAGACAACCGGACAAACTTGTGTTGCTTATACTAAAAGATTAACCTATTAGAATACAGAGAATTAGGAAGGAGGAAGACTCATGATTTCTTTTGGTGGTTAATGCCCTGATTTGGTTGGTTTGCTTTTTTGTTTTAATCCTTTAATGTTTATTTATTTTTGATAGAGACAGAGCATGAGCGGGGGGAAGGGCAGAGAGAGAGAGAGAGAGAGAGAGAGACAGATTCTGAAGCAGGCTCCAGGCTCTGAGCTGTCAGCACAGAGCCTGACAGGGCTCGAACTCAGGAAACACAAGATCATGACCTGAACTGAAGTTGGATGCTTAACTGACTGAGCCACCCAGGTGTCCCTATTGGTTTGCTTTTAGTTTAACTTCTCTTTTATCTAGATGATACTAGCAGGTGAGTAGTTGTCCTTATACTTAGCGAGGTGTGCAAACCTAAAATACTAAAAAGCAAAACAGTGCCCTAAACCCCAAATACCAATCTTCTTACACAGTCTATAAGGATATGTCCAGTTGTACTGAATATATTCCCTGAAACTTTTAGCATGTAAGGAAGCCCATGCTGGACAAAGTCACAGAGAAAGAAAGGGTTTTAGTAAAATGCATACAGACGTACGTGTATGCATTAAAACAAAACAAAACAAAACAAAATCCACCAAATGATTTCCCCTCTTATATCATTATACCTTATAGATAATTGCCATATTTCGAGAAATTTTCTAAAGTTACCAGAAAATTGAACTTTTCCTACACGTTAGTATTATTATTCTGTATATACCTGATTATATGTGCTAGATATATTCTTAGAAGTTACGTGGTAAAAATAAGAATTTTGGAGGTAGATATCTAATTTAACTATCCTGTGCCAATGTTTTACAAACTGTCCTTAAATAAAACAAAGCAACCCCAATTTATACAGCAGACACACACTCACAAACACACATAGCTAACACAAAATGCTATACAATAATTTATGCTAAATGAGATGCATTCTGACATTTTCTATCCTATCCTGTTTTGTTCTTTAAAAAGTGTCGGTCATGCCCCACTAAATTGATTTCAGTATACACTGAATTTCACAAAAATCTCTCCCTTGAAAAACTGCTGTTTTTAAAAATTCTATAATGATGATTAAATCACCCTTACCCATGCTGATTAACTACCTTCTGATTTGTCTCTGATAGCAATTTCAGGTTTTGACGTAATGAGCCTTCAATCTACACTCACTTCTGTTTGACTAGTACCTATCTGAAGGTAACTACAAAATCTATGTTGTGCATATGAAGACGGTGCAGTGTTTGATAACGTTATGGTTGCTTAAGATGCAATTTTTAATGAATGCTTTGCTGTTGCTATCTCAATCTGGTGAACTGAGTACACAGCCTACTGTCTCAAGCCTAGTACTTTTGTGTTTCATTTCCCTTGGGCTGATCTATACTTGACTTTCTATACATTAGATCACTCCGAAGAAAAGTCTAAAAAAGCATCTCTAGCAATCTTTAATTCATATGATTAAAAATTCAAAAGAAGCCCTTGTACCAGCTGTTAGACTATGTTCGTAAGCTATAATTCAGAGTTCAGGCCCCAGCAAATTGAAGGTTAGGTTAACAGGATTATTCAGTGGAACTGCATTAAACTGTAGCAACTAGAACAGTAGGTGGACTGTTTTATACTCGCTCATTTGCAGGAGATAAACTAAGGATAAGCAAAGTTATCGCATTGGAAATCTTGCTATCCATTTTTTTTTACCTCTTTTCTGCAGTATGATTTAAAAGGGAAAGCAAATGAAACTAACCACAGAGTTTATTTGCTATATATGCCGGTCAGTAGAAAATCCACATCGATTGTTACAGTGAATCTCTTTTGAAAATTACCAACAGAGTTTTCCTCTTTAGACTTTAGCTTTCTCCAATAAAGTCTGAAGTTTCTGAAGAAGGTATTTTTGCTGCTCCATACTGAAGTGTGTTAACGTGCAAATTTGGGAAATACCAAAAATTAAAATACCAAAAATTATAATTTAGTTATAATAGTGATGCCCTTATACTTCTGTGATGTAGTAGTAAAAAATTTTCTTGATAGTATCAATCCCCTACTTTCAAAAAATAAGAAAACCTAAGTTATAGATACAATACTTGAGACTTTACCAATTGGTCCTGGCTCAGGCACTTTCTAGTAGCATGTTCTTAAGGGAGCCATTTAAATTCTTTGGGCCTCACTTTTCTCACTTAGAAAATGAGAGAAATGGACACTATGACTTTCTTCTGTGGACAAAAGGTCCTTTCTTTTGTATTTTTTTTTCTTCTAAGTTTAGGCAGAAAGTGATCATGGGGCTGGATCTCCTTGTTGTTGGCTGATAAGTGATCAGGAACAAAAGAAATGAAGAAACACAAAATCTATTTTGTCTTAAAGGAACTTGAAATATTTTCCTCCTCAAGACTGACTAACTGCATCGGAAAAGGAAAATAAGACTTCTCCAGGCAAGAGTGAAGAAAATGACACAGATTAGTAATCTCAGTTTAGAGGATGTAAGATAAAATCAGTGAAGAGAAATTTAAACCGATCCTCTGTCTCACTACATAGTAAACATAAGAAAAGAACGAATGAAGTTTTTAAAAACTCAAACATCAGCTTCAACAGAATGAGAAGGGCATCACCAAAAAACCCCAATATTTTGCTTACAACAGGAGACAAGGTGCAAGGAAAAAGAATGTTCTTGTGAAAACTCTGACCAAAGTTTTGAATGAACTTCAAAAATGTATCAAAACTAAAAATATTTCAAAGATCACTTTTAGTCAGTAAATACCATGAGATGCTACTTTAAATAGGTTTTTGAAAAAAAAAAAAATGGTATAGCCATACACTGTATTTGTGACAGTTCATACCTCTTTTCGAATGGGGGCGCCTGGGTGGCTCAGACGGTTAAGCATCTGACTTCAGCTCAAGTCATGATCTCAAGGTTTGTGAGTTCGAGCCCCGGGTCGGGCTCTGTGCTGACAGCTCAGAGCCTGGAGCCTGCTTCGGATTCTGTGTCTCCCTCTCTCTCTGCCCCTCCCCTGCTCACGCTCTGTTTCTCTCTCTCTCATAAATAAACCTTAAAAAAATAAAAATAGTATAAAGTTCTGTGGATAAAGACATACATTTATTAAAAAGCATTTATCCTTCATTTGCTGGATTCACAGACGTTTGCACATTTTTTATTTTTCTCCTGTTTACATAATAGAGATTCGTGTATCAAATCAAGGTGGCCAATCAATAATAAGAGCTAAGGAGGGATGCCTGGGTGGCTCAGTCGGTAAAGCATCTGACTCTTGATTTCAGCTCAGGTTATGATCTTGTGGTTCATGGGATTGGGTCTTGCTCGGCTCTGCCCTGACAGTGTGAAGCCTGCTTAGGATTCTCTCTCTCTCTCTCTCTCTCTCTCTCTCTCTCTCTGTTCCTCCCTCCCCTCTTTTTCTATTTTGAAATGAATAAAATAAACTTAAAAAAAAAGAACTAAATAGTCACAAAAAACTGGCTTGCAACTCCAGATCACCCCAATTACTATGTGAATCTTGGCAAACTACTAAAGTTCCCTGATCTCTGGTTTTCAAATCATCAAAGAAGATGGCCATTCATACTGTTACTACAAATTTGAATGAATTAATACATATAATACTCACCATATTAGAGTTACTCAATATGTTATTAGTCTTTTTCCTAATACGGATCTAGCAGTCGTAAGTCTTCTAGAAAGAAATCTCCCACGGTATAGAATAACAGTTCTTTATTTCATATCATATTCCAGTTTCCACTGGAGAGAAACTTTAAAAAGTATGGAAATTATATTCAAGATCCTTTAAATGTAAGGAGTATCGCGAACTATTTATGGATTGAAGGGACTGTTTCTGTTAATGTAGGAAAAGCACATTTCAGAAGAAAGAAGACACAGAACATCACTTCTGTTGTTCTGTCTTTATTGAACAGCAACATGTGTGGAGAACTGTTTCAGCAAACATCTGAACAGAATGCACAATGGCAGCAGACCTCAGGGTATGATATCTTACTAGCAGTGGGGAGAGGTTTATGGTAAATAAAAGTATTAAATTATATACTGAGTTATATATAAGGCAGTAAGAGGTATGGAAAAATGCGTAGAGCAGACTCACTCTGAAAAAGATATGAACATATGCGAAGGGGTACGGGTTACAACATTAAATGGGGCGTCAGTACCGACCTCAGAGAGAAGGGTGAATTTAAAAAAAAAAAAAAGTAAAGAAGGTAAGGACATCATCCAGGAGAACGACTGGGGGTGCAATGTTTGTTGACAGAGGAAATAGGTAAAACAAAGGCCCAAGATGAGAATGTGAAGCCATATCTGTTGCACAAGGAACCCAGTATGACTGGGATGACATAATCAAGAGGGAAATAAAGAATGGAGGTCAAAAGTAACAGAGGTGATATCATGGAGGGCCTTCTGGAACATGTAGGGACTTGGGCTTTGAATCGGGGTAACATAAGGGCTAGGGGGCTTGCAGGGTCCTGAAGAGGAGTAATATGCTATACTTCACTCAAACTTGATTAAACTTGTTGCTGTTTGTTCTCAGCAGGAAGCCTTGAGACTTGTTAAGAGAGACTATCGTCGTAATCTAGGAGGGATACCAACGTGATATTAGTAGGGAAGGTAAGAAGTAGTCATATGCCAGGTATATTTTTCCAATCTGAGCCAACAGATCTGATGATGAAGTAGATGTGCGCTTTGAGAGAGTGAGAGTAACGAAAGAGGACACCATGGCTTGGAGCCTGAATGATTAGTAGGATGGAATTTGCATTAACTAAGCTGTGAAAGACTGTGGGGGAAATAAGCCAACTTCAGGAGGAAACATGAAAAATTGGGTTGGTGCATGTTAAAATTGTGAGATACCCATTAGATATCCCGGTGGCTATGTGAAAATGCACAAAGAAGTTTATGGAAGAGGGTTTATCTGGAAACCTACTCAAACTTGGAGTAAACCAAGTGAACCAATAGTATAAAAGCCATGAAGAGGTGGGGGGGGGGGGTGCTTGGGTGGCTCAGTCGGTTAAATGCACGACTTCAGCTCAGGTCATGATCTCACAGTTTGTGAGTTCAAGCCCCACATTGGGCTTTTTGCTGACAGCTCAGAGCCTGGAGCTTGCTTCGGATTCTGTGTCTTCCTCTCTCTGCCACTCCTCCACTCGCTCTCTCTTTCTGTCTCTCAAAAATAAATGATAAAAACTAAAAAAAACTTTTAAAAAGCCATGAAGAATAGATAATATCACCTAAAGGAATGAGGGTGGATAGAGAAGGGAGTCCAAGGACCAAAGCATGGAACCCTCTAACATTTAGAGACAACTACACGAGCTCCACGTCTCAGGCATTTGGTACTCACACATTCCACATCCATTTAGAACATGATGCTTTGACTTATATTCGCCCCTTTGATCTGACCCCTCAAATCACCTATCGGAAACCCTTCTGTCCTCCAAGAACCATCTATTTGCTTCACTCCTTCAAAAGACATTTCTCTAATTGTGCTCATCCTCTGTCTCCTATCTTACCCTGTATTACAGTGTATCCCCACCTGCATCCTTTAGCAGATTAGGCCTCCCATGGCAGCAACCCCTACCATTCCCATCACCATCGCTGTGAAATGACATCAGTGAATGTTTGACAGGTACCAGGCATGCTCTTAAACTCACTTGAAACACAATATCCTTAAATTCCTTAACTCATCTACTCTTATTTTACAGAAGAAAAAATTGAGGCTCTGAAGCTAAGGTCAATTGCTTAAGGACTCCTAGCTAGAAAGCAGCAGAGCTGAATTTCAGTATCGAGTCTCAACTATTCTAAAGACCTTGATCACTACCTGGGCCACCTTCATGTTATTCATTTTATACTTTAGCAGACATGGTAAATATTTTGTAAAAGTTGCTGGGTAAATAGATGAATGAGGTTTTGAATTAATAGCTCTGCTGTCCTTTTGGCAGCTATAATAAAATCTTAACTAACAAATTAATTTTGTACATCCTTCAATTAATTAGCATCTTTAATTTTCTTGTTATAGTCTACTTTTAATAAAATGTGGCAAATTACAACACATGTTACTTTAGTTCTTCAATCAGAATAAATTGCTGAAACATTTCTTTGAGGTCGGTGTAAAATCATCTTTGTTCCCTATACCTTGGACACCTCGGGTGTATGCTTTCTTGAGAAATTATGATTAGGACCACAGGATCACATGATCTGGAACTTTCAGAGAAAGATATGTATCATATTCCCCAGGCAAATCACCTGGAAACTCTTTTTAAAATAATATTTTGAGAGTAATTTTTAGCAGCATGATTCAAAGTATAAATTTTTATTAAATCTTTAGCTAATTAGAGACCCAAATCATAGACTGTCTTCTTTGCCAAATGTAACAAGATGCTATCAGCATCCCGTCTTCATTCTGCAGATTTCGCAGTGTGATTGGGTTGAATCCGCCTTGCCCCCATCTGCATCTGTGGGCGCGAGGGCTTTATTCCTGGATCTAGAAAGGCTGTTCTATGCACTCAGGGCAGTCCAGAAATAATAGGAGCTGACATGTCACCACGACTGCCTCCACTCCCCTCCTCAGCCACGCCTCTCTCCAGTAGCTCTTACATTCAATGACTCTAAGGAGGTGGTATATAAATACCCCATCTCTCATCTCTAGAACAGGATTATTCTGAGGTGTGTGTTTTCCACTTGATTCTAGAGGATGCTCTGCGGGATGAAGCTCCAGCCACACACTGTGATAGCTGGCTGATAAAGCATTCTTTGGTGCATGACTTCACTTCCCTCGATCTCTTTCCTGCCACCTTAAATTAGCGTTTCCTGCACCTCCCAAATAAACTACTTGCCCTCACATCCTTATCTTAGGGTCTGCTTCTGGGGAAAACCAAACTAAGACACCAGAATTCTGGTTATCTGCGCTTTTACTGTAGTGATAGAGCCTCCTGGTAGAAGGAAAGCGACAGCATGCTTTTTACCTCCCTCGGTGCTTTTGTGTTCAGCCAAAAATGTGCCGTATTTAACTGCTCTTGTACATGATTGTAATAGAGAAATTGGGGAGGTTAGTCAATATTTCATGTAAGTCCTATATTTTGAGATATTAATGCAACACGTGACTGTTTTATGGGTTGAATATGCTAGCCATTGATCTATATGAACAAGCCATTTGAGTACATGGGGCCAAATCTCAAAGAAATAGCACAGTGTCCACACTTAGGAAGAACAAGACAATACATGAGACCATTTCAGACTCTAGGGTATGGCAAAGGTTATGACACTATAGATATCCAAACCTGTAAAGCCATTCGTTTACAGCCATTTTCTAAATGATAAACTCTTAGACAAACATAGGATAGTGTTATTAATCAATGTTGACGGACATACACATACTGTCAGATGGAATAACCCAAAATCTATTTCTTTCCAAAGCTAAAAGAAAAACTGTTTTCCTCATCATACACTAATTTCTGGATCACCAAATTTTATCAGGGTCACTCTTATGTATGAAACTATATCCACATTTAATTTACCTCAAAGCTGATTTATAGGGGTGCTTGGGTGCCTCAGTCAGTTAAGCATCTGACTCTTGATTTCAGCTCAGGTTATGATCTCATGGTTGTGAGATCAAGCCCTGCATTAGGCTCTGTGCTGAGATTATCTCTCTCCTTCTACCCCTACTCCTTCCCTAGCTTATACATACTCTCTCTCTCTCAAAAAGAAAAAAAAAAAAAAAGCCACAAAACAAAACAAAGAAATTCCACTCTGATTTATAAAAAGACTATTTTCTGCTTTATTTTCAACTGAATATTTATACTTTACTTAAATAGTCATTAAAAATACCTGGTGAAACCTTTAGTGTGAGGTTATACCAGTCTTTGATGTTATAGGTCTTAAAGTAATTTTCTTCTGAGGGGTCCTTCCTAAAACTGACGTTAAAGTTTTGGTTTTTGTTTTTTCCAACAGCAGAGAATGTGAAATGTGTCTTTCACATGTATGCTAGAAGCATCCTTTGGTTTTAAATAAATTATCAGAGAAAACTCGTAGTTCTAAAATTTAGCACTTTCTGAAAAACCAAATCCTTTTCTGTATGATGTAATTTAGTTTCAAAATTTATTTTAAGGACTAGAAATTCTCGACTGCTAATTGGTACACTGGACATAAGTTTTTAGATACAGAGTAAACAATTTACTTTAGTGTCAAGGAACCATCAGTGACCATTTTATTAGAATTCTAAAAATGAATAATAAGCCCAGCCCGAGCTTGTTATAATTGCTAAAATAAAATCGCAGCTCACACTATGGTGATTTAGCTAAGCTCCTCTTTGATTCCATCAAACTGCACGGGGCAACAGCTGGCCTTTTTTCCGACACCCTTGGTATGTTGACTGCAGCCGTGTAACTGTGTAACTTTGTCTCAGGGCTGGACTGTTGCTAGGGCTTGGACCACACCTTCCTCCTGCTTTACCTAAAGCCCATTGGTCATGATTTCATAATCAGGCAGTTTGCAGGGTGTCAGCATAGGGGCATTGGAAAAAATATACTCTGTGTTTCTACAGGTGTTACATTTTTTGCTCCCCTAGTGACTAGTAATCATTCAATTGGACTAAAATGATATATTTTAAAAAAACAATGTCCTGGCATTGCTGAGAACATGCATAGAAGGCCATGAAGGTCTACAATGCAAGATTGCACAATAACCCATTAAAATAAACATTTGCAAGCACAGATAGCTGGACTGAAATCCTGCTCTGATACAAATAACATCTGGACAACTTTTGTTTGCATCTTCCAGCATAAAACACCCTGGAGAAAAAATAGAAGGCAAGCTAAAAGACAAAGGACCACTAAAGGTTTTATTATGCTATGGGTGTGGTACCATAAATTTGAGGGGTTTCGGGCCAGAGTTGCCAAACCTGAATTTAAACAGCATGTTGTTTTTAAAAGTTGTAACACTGGTGAGGAACAATTCAGTTTTCTTACATAATTAATCCAGTGTGAAATAGAGTGACTGGAAAACATCCAGTGGTTTAAAAATAACTCAATTATTTATAAGTTCCACAGTGCTATAAGATTCCACACCAAGGAGAGTAAAGGCAGCTTGGTACCAAGTGCGTCTTTCTTATTCAACAAGCACTTTAGGAGGTTGTTATAGGCAATCTAACTGTAAAAGACTATGCCGAGGGGCAAAGAAACAGAAGTCTCCTTGGATTATGGATCGGGGTGACGGGCAGGAAGAAGTTTCTTCCTCTGACATTTATATATTGCTAATACATGTTAGGATGAATTACTAATACCAAAAGTACTGAAGCATGTGAATGAAGTGGGGGTGGAGGGGTGCAGAGAACGGAGGAAGAGAGGAGGTCTGGAAAAGAAAGAAAAATGAGCATCTTTTTTATACGATCCGCATCATAGGCTATGAATCAGACACGTCAGTGAATGGACTTTCATTTCTAATGTTGCTCTTTGATGTGAAGCAAAATAATTACAAGCTGAAAGATACTACCAAGTATGATATTCAATATAAAGATAAAGAAATTAGCCATAAATAAATCCTTATATAAAATATCACTCTGAGGGCGGGCCAGCAGCTAGCAGCTATATATTTGTGTCAGCTACAGCTGGCTGCTAAACAAAGGGAATGAAAGTTTGCTTTAGTAACATTAAAATCTTGCAAAATATTTCACAGTTGTCTCATGCTTTATTTATTTATTTATTTATTTATTTAGGTGCTCTTCTATGTAAAGGGGGCATGCGAGAGATGGCAATAGTCTCAAAGCAGCAGGCCCAGAGTTGGAAAGATTAAACTCTAAAATCTGCCTTTAAAATATCAGGTGAACTTTTCTAGATAGATTTGGTTTACTTTAATTTCATTTCTTTAAGCTAGAGTACAGAGATTAGGGGAAAAAAAATGAAAGCAGATCTTTATATATTCAGCCACTTTGTAAGCTTTTCACTATGATTCTAGTATGTTTCAGACATACTGTATGTATTGGTACTTTTAGCCTTAGAAACAAACAAAATATAAAACATAATTCTTTCATTTATCTACCAGGCTGAACAAGGAAAATTTTGTTATACTCATGATAAGGAAAGTAGGTGTCATTTACTTAAATAAAGCGTCAAGAAATGATTTTTTTAAGTCATCTGTTGTTTATTTATGGATACTACCTGAGAGATAAATTTCAGTAATCCTACTGTAAGAGGATTAGTTTTTTCTTGAGAAGCTGTAAGTGATAGTAGAAATACTGAAGGAAAGTAGTAAAGGGATTACAAAGTCCAGGTGGTTGCAGTTATCATATCTAACTGCTGGTAAGTGAAGTTTTACTTGTAATCATTGCACTAATAATTGGGAGATTACTACTAGAACAACTTGACAAAGTTTGTGATTAAAGGTCAAGCCAGTAAATAGGCTCATGACTACCCCACTCCCTGACATCAAGTTTCCATTGCTTTGATACTATTTTTTTTTCCCTGTCTATAGTATGGAGTCAGTGGCTAGCTGAACATCAGTAATCTCTGCTTCTGTAGTATTTTGCTTCCCTCCCTCTAGCCAACCTGTAAAGACACAGTACATCAAGGCTTCTAGGCTGGCACTGACGACCCAATGCAATAAGATCCTTCTGAAATGAATTAGAACAATGGCTATTGATCAGCTCAGGGCATTATTTGCATGTGAAAAGAGAATACTGAACACTGTCAGCTCTGAGTGGTATCTCCACGTGTGAAAGACACTATTCTTGTGCCCATTCATTTAAATGTATTATTTACTCATTTCCTTAAGGCCTACATTGTGGCAGTTATGTTGGATACCAGAATAGAGAAACAATGTGTTGTTCCTGAAGGTGACAATCAATGATATGTGTTCAATCTTAATGTATAGGCATATGAATAGGGGGAGATTTGGCTCTTCCTAAGAGAGTTGAGAATGGCTTCAAGGAGGATAAGACATTTGATGTGGATCATGAGGGAGGAACAGTTGGTGAGGAAGAGGGGAAAAAATGCCTGGGTAGAAAAGAAATCGTAAGAAGGAAGAGGCATAAAGATGCACAATGTTGGGCCCCTGGGTGGCTCAGTTAGTTGAGCGTCTGACTCTTGATTTCAGCTCAGATCATGATCCCAGAGTTGTGGGATTGAGCCATGCTCCATGCTCAGCACAGAACCAGTACAGATTCTCCCTCTCTCTCTCTCTCTCTCTCTCTCTCTCTCCCTCTCCCCCATTCACACACTCTCTCTGAAATAAAACACACACACACACACACACACACACACACACACACACACACTGCACTATGTGAGAAAAGGTCACTGTTGGGTGCAACTAAAGAATGAGGTGTGAAGAGGGATGTGGCATGAGATGAACATGGCCGGGTAAGTTGGACCAAGACTGTGGAAAGAGTCACGCTAGGCCAAGGAGTTTATTCTTAGGGCAATATAAAGGAATTAAAGACTTACGTAGAATGTGACATAACTGGCTATAAATAGGTAAATAAACCTTGCTCATTAGACTTAAAGAGAATAGGCCATTTTGGTTTTTAGTAGGATTTGCAACATGCGGTTACAGAGTGAGTTATTAGGTCCATCTTGACATGTGATGAAAAGACGGGCCTCATGGAGGCCCCTTATACAGTGATATACATTATATTGATATATAAACAGGGTATCTCTCTCCTGTTTATGATTTACCAACATAGTGTTCCTTCTCTATGAAAGAAAAGGGGAATTGAAAGCCTTTTTCCTCCCATACACAGACACACACACACACACACACACACACACACACACACACAGATGAAAAAAAAAAAAAAAAAAACAAAAAACCTTGAATTAACTAAAGTTTCAACCTGTGGAGATAAGAGCTGTATCCACATGGAGAAACTAAAATGGAGAATTAGGCACTGATCCAGGTAACCAACACCCCCTTTACTCATCATAACCTCCAAAATTCTGTTGCTTAATTTATCTCTATAGTTTGTAGAAAATAATGCTTCTCCAACAGATCCTTCCTTTGCTTTTTATTTTGTACCCTATAGCTACAGACTTAATTAGCTTATATGAACAAACCTTCTAGCACCTTACAGGAGAAATACTGGTTAAAAAAATGTTGGAAAGAACAAAGATTATTCCAAGATGAAATATTAGCATTATGACCCACACAGACCACCTGGAATTCTTTAAGCCATAATACTCAGTAACAATTCCTCTCATGCAATGTAGCTTGTACTTCCTAATTTCTCAAGAGATATTTACTTGGACACTAGCTCTTTGTTTTCAACAGTTTTCCTGCCTTTGCAAATTAATCCCCACCTGTAGTCAAATGCTTCCACTTATGAAATCACAACAGTTGTTTAAGTCATGGGATTAAGAATAATGGAAAACATTATGTAATTTTGGAATGTGGGAAGAGGAAAAAATATTTTAAATGAAGGGGAGAATTTTCTTATTTAGCTGTATCTTTAAAGATAAAATAATAGAGAAAAGTAAGTGGATGTTCCTGAAACAAAGAGAATAAAGCTGGGGCTATGTTGCTTTTAAAGAAAAAAAAAAAATAAATAAATGACATACTGACCAGTACAGAGCTTTGATACTCATGTAAACCACTAACTCATTCTATAGATGGTACACCACAGTATTCCTAAGTGTCAGGCTAAAATGCCTGAGAAAATTACTGGACTTGGTTCTGCTAAGCTATTATGGGATGTTTGGAATCATGTCAACTCACCCAGTGACAAAAAGAGCAGAGTCACATGAAAAACTGTGACTGAATTCAAATTAGAACTACTTTAGCCAAACGAAATTATTCTGAACCCTAAATAATTTTTATTATAAATTATAGACTTTATCTACAGTCAAACAGTCAACTTAATAATTTCCAGTTCTCCCAGGTCTTCATGTTGGAAAATCTAGATGAACCATCAACTGTTCTTTTCCATGTCCTGTTTGCATTACAAATGAGAAAGCCATGAAAAATGACTCAGTGGTGAACCTAAGACTTCCACCTCTTACCAAGAAGTAACAGGACCAGCTTTACTGTGATTGAAACAAACACAAAATAGACAAATATATGAAACAATGATTTTTTTTAGGACACTGAACATCAGATAATGGACGTTGATTCCAGGGAAAAACTGAGGTGAGCCCTACAATTGCCCTAGCTTAAGGCCTTGAAAGGGTTTCCAAGACATGGTCCAGGAAAGGAGAAAATAGGCTATATCAGCAAACTCCTTGAAGTTAGGGGATACAGGTAAGTGTCTAGAGAAAAGAAGGTGGCTACAACCTGTGAAATAGAGTACCAAAGAGGAATAAGATATACAGAGAGAACTACTGATATCCACAGGGGAGTATCCTTTAATATTCATCTGAGTACTGATCATTAAAGATACTGCCGAAGACTGGGAGAGAAGGACCTGAAAAGATCAGAGGTAACAGTTTCCAGTGGTCACTCAGAGCTAGGAATAATGCCTATCCCTCCCAACCAGCATGGAAAACCTCATAACAAAGACAGCCTTGAGTAGAATACTCAGAAATATCTTGCCTGAGTGGTAGGGAATAATTAGTCCTAGACTGAGTACTATTCCAGTCCCAACTGATGAATTTTAAAAGGAAGAGCCAAAAGAATCAAACTATTTTCATATAATTCAACTGTGTTCCAGAATAAAGTTCTAGAATATTTATAGAACACAAACATATTGGACGCTCAAATAAAATTCATAATGTCTGGCATCCAATCAACAATTTCCAGGCATGCAAAGAAGTAGAAAAATATGGCCTATGATTAGGATAAAAATCATACAAAACAAACCAGAACTTCCACAGATGTTAGAATTAGCAGATAAAGATGTTAAGATAGTTATTTTTAACTGTATTGCAAGGAAATAGATGAAAAAGTATATGACAAATAAACTCCTAAAGATGAAAAGTACACCAGAGATGGGAGTGGCATCAGATAATATATTGCAGAAGAAAAAAATTAGTGAACTTGTAGACACAGCAATAAAAAAATTCCACAATGAAATATATAGAGAAAAATATTTATTTAAAAAATGAACAGAAAATTACATTTGAAAACACTTCAAATGTCCCTACACATGTATAATTGGAGCCTCTGAAGCTACTGACAGAGGGTGGACAGAAAAATACTTTGGAGAAATAATGACTGAAATTTTTCCAAAATTGATGAGAATTTAACCTACAGATCCAAGAAACTCAACAAGGTCTAAGCACAAGAAATAAAGAAAACATACCAGGTCACGTTATAACCACATTGTTCAAAACCAGGGCTAAAGACAAAATCTTAAAATCATCCAGAAAGAAAAATGATGTTACATATAGAGAAGCAAGGATAAATATGTGGCAGATTTCTTACCAAAAACAACGATAGCAGGAAAACAGCACAGTAAAATCTTTAAAGTACTGAATGAATAAATCTGTCAAATTAGAATACCACATTCAGTAAAAAATATCCTTTAAAAACAAAATTAAACTAAAAACTTCTTCATGCATACAAAAGTTGAAGGAATTCGTTACCAACAGGTCTGTACTATAAGAAATATTAAAGGAATCCATTCAAGTTTAATAATGACAGATGACATCGTGTAGCTATACAAAGAAAGAACACCGAAAAAGATAACTACATGGATAAATATATTTTTCTTAGTATTTCCCATTCAAATAAAATGTACTTCTTAAACAAAAATAACAAAAATTTAGGGGTTTATAGCATATGTATAAGTAAAATTTGAAACAACAGACTATGCGTAGGAGAAGAGTAAAAAGTATATTATGGTAAAGTTCTTATAAGTTAAAGATAGTGACTCTAAGCCACAAGGCAATTATTAAAATAATAAAACAAAGCACCATAGTTAATAGCTAAAAAAGAACATAAAATAGAATATAAAACATATTTATGCACAATATACACAAATACACATATAAATAAAAAATATATTTTATATGCTTATAAAAATATATAAATATATGAAATATATTTCAGAGTAAATATAAATAAATATAAAATATTTATATTTCAGAGTAAGTTGATGTTGATTTCTTTTTAATTTTTAAAAAATGTTTTATTTAGTTTTGAAGGTGAGAGCATGAGCGGGGGAGGGGCAGAGGGAGAGAGGGCCAGAGGAGCTGAAGGAGATTCTGTGCTGACAACCTGGAGCCAAGCAGGCTGGAACTCACAAACTGAATTGTGACATCATGACCTGACCTGAAGTCAGCCTCTCAATCAACTGAGCTACCTAGGTGCCGCCAGAGTAAGTTGATTTCTGAGCAAAGAATATAACCAAAAAATATAGGATCTTTTCATAATCACATCAAATCACAACAAATGACATTAGAATATTAAACTTTGATGTTTCTAATAGTAAAGCTTCACAAGAAATGAAGCAAAAACTAATAGAATCACAGGGGAAAATAAGTAAATCTATCATCATCATCAGAGATTTCAATACCTCTCCTTCAATAACTGACAGAACAAATAGAAATCAGTAACAATGTAGAAGAGCTGAAAATACTACGAACCAATTCAATGTGGTTAACATTTATAGACCACTCCAGTCAACAACCATAAAATATACATGTTTCTCAAGGACACAGAGAACATTTACTAAGATCACCTATATTTAAATTCAGAAAGCAAGTCTCAATATATTTAAAAGTCAAAGTAAGCATGCCCTAGTCCTATAACAAAATTAAATTAGAAATCAACTACAAAATGATCTCTGGAAATACCACAAATATTTGGAAATTATGTAACACATTTCTAAGAAATCCACTAGCCAAAATAATAAATCAAAAGGGAAACAAGAAAGCAGTTTAGACTGAATTAAAATGGAAACACAAATGTGTAGAATGCTGCTAAAGCAGTACAAAGCAGTATAAGCAGGGAAAATTATAGCACTGAATGACCAGAAATAATAATAATAATAAAAAAGTCTCAAATCAATGATTTGCTCTTCAAAAACTAGTAAGAAGGGCAAGGATTTAATCTAAGGTATTCAGGAAAAGGAAATAATAAACATCAGAGCAGTTGGTAATGCAATAATAAGCAGAAAAACAATAGAAAAAATCATTGAAAGTAAAAGCTTGCTCTTAAAGAAAAATCAATAATATTGGTGAACACTTTGCCAGAAAAGACATATATTAACTATATAAGCAATGAGAGACGAAGAAGCTCACTACCCAACCTATAAATATTAGAAAGATAATAAGAGGATATTATGAGAAACCTTATGACAATAAATTCAATAAGTTAGGTGAAATGGGGAAGTTCCTTAAGAGACAAACCACCAAAGCTTACTCAAATAGAAAGAGATTATGTGAATAGCCCTATATCTTTTAGTAAATTGACTTTTGCTTTAAAAACTTTCCAAAAATTTTTCATCCAAGATAACTTCACTAATGACTCTACTAAACATTAAAAAATAGTACCATTTCTATACAAAGTCATTCAGAAGCTCCAAGAAGAAAGAATATTATCCCACTAGTTTTATGAGGCAAACATTAACCTATTGTCAAAACCAGACAAAGTCATTACAAGAGAAGAAATCTACAGATTCATATCCCTCATGGCATGCATGCAAAAATTCTCACTGAAATATAAATAAGTCAACAGCAACAATATAAAAGCAGGATCATAATATATCACAACAAAGTATAGTTTATCTAAGTAATGCATGGCTTATTCAACTTCAAAACTCAACCAATGTAATTCACCATTATATATTAATAAAGTGTAAAAGGAAAACCATATGATCACCTTAATAGACATGTGCATACATACCCACACATACACATACAAACATCTGGTGAAATTAAATATTCATTCCTGATAAAAATCTCAGCAAACTAGGAATAGAAGGCAATGCCCAAAGCCTGATGAAAGGCACCTAGGGAAAATCTATAGCTAATATCATAGGTAGAATGAAAGATTGAGTGCTTTTTTCCCCTTATATCAGGAATAAGAGAAGAATATTTGCTCTCACCACATCTATTATACAACATAATAGAGTTTAGGCATGGTAATAGTTTTGAAAAACAAAGTCATTCGAATTACAAATAAAGAACTAAGACTATCTTTGTTCTCAGATGACATGATGATCTATGTAGAAAATTCCTCTCTACAACAAAATTCCTAAACCGAATGAGTTAATTGAGCAAGACTATAACATATAACTCTAATATTAACAAAGCTAACAATATTTTATTAACAATCTGAAATTGAAAGTTGAAAAATATCATTTATAATAGCATAAAAATAGAAAATGCTTAAAGATAAATCTGGCAAAGATGGTCAACACCTGTAAACTGGAAACTATAAGATACTGTTGAGGTGCACATGGGTGGCTCAGTTGGTTAAGCATCCAACTTCTGGGTTCTGCTCAAGTCACGATCATATGGTCATGGGATTGAGCACTGCATCAGGCTCTGCACTGACAGCACAGAGCCTGCTTGGGATTCTCTCTCTCCCTCTCTCTCTGCCCCTTCCCTCTTCACTTTCTCTCTCAATAAATAAACTTTAAAATATGTATATGTTGTTGAAATAAATTAAAGCAACCCCAAATAGACCGTGAAATACACCATGCTTAATATACTTAATATTGTCAAGATGTCAATCATCCCCACCTTTATCTTTATCTATAGATTTAATATAATTTCAGGTAAAATCCTAGCAGGATTTCTGTAAACATTAAGAAGTTGATTTAAAAAACCATATGGAAATATAAAAGACCTAGAATAGCCAAAAACATTGTAAAAGAAGAATAAACTTGAAGACAAACACTACCTATTTCAAGACTACTAAAATGTGGCAGCAAAATCATGATAGGATGGAAGTAGCATAAAGATAGACAAATAGATCAGTGGTATAAAATAGGCCAGGAAAGATTCACAACATATGGAAAACTTATTTTTGTCATAGGTGCAAAGACAATTCAGTGGAAAATGGTTTATTCAACAAATAGTGCTGTTAAAACTGAGTATTAGTATGCACAAAAAAATTGAACTTTAATCCTTATCTTGTAAAACATATGCAAATTAAGGGGCTTGGGTGGCTCAGTCAGTTGAGCATCCAACTTTGGCTCAGATCATGATGTCACCTTTCATGAGTACAGCTCCGTATTGAATTCTCTGCTGTCAGCACAGAGCCTCCTTCAGATCCTCTGCCTCCCTTTCTCTCTGCTCCCCTCTCTGTCCCTCCCTCTTTTTCTCTCTCTCAAAAATAAATATAAATAAATAAATAAATAAATAAATACATACAAATTAAAAAAAATCTAAAAATATATGAAAATTAAATTCAAGTGGATCATAGATCTAAATGTAAAATATAATATTATAAAACTTATAGAAGAAAATCTATGTGACATTTTTTTAGGCAAATATTCTTAAGATATAAAACCAATAGTACGATCCCAAAAGAAAAATAAAAACTGATCAACTGGCTGTCATCCTAAGCAGAAACTTCTACTCTTTAACAGACAGTGTTAAGATAGAAAAATGACAAACAGCAGACTTAGAGAAAATATGTGTCAAATATATATCTACTGGAGGATTTTATTCAGAATACATAAATAACTCTTTAAATTCCGCATTAAGAAAAGCAACAACCCAATTCAAAATGGGCAAATGATTTGAACAGCCACTTCACCAAAGGAGATAAACAACAAATGGCGAACATGTACATGAAAAGATACTCAAGAGTTAGCCATTAACAAAACTCAAATTAAACAACAATGGATTTCACTACACACTCATGAGAATAATTAAAATTAAAAAGACTGTACCAAATAACGCTATGGATTTGGAGGAACTGGAACTCTCACACACTACTGATAGTAATGTAAAATGGCACACCACTTTGGAAAATAGTGTGGCAGTTCCTTAAAAAGTTAAACATACACATATTACCTTATGTAGCCATTCCACTCCTATTTATTTACTCAAGGCAGGGGAAATATGTCCGTACAAAGACTGGTGCTCAAATATTCACAGCAACTTTACCTGTAATAGCCCCCAAATGGAAACAATCTCAATGTCCACCACAAGAAAACTGTGTAAGCAAATTATATCCGCACAGTGGAATACTATTCAGACTTTAAGAGGAATCAACTACTGATAGTAACAACAACATGGTTTAAACTCAAAATTATTTCTGCTGAATGAAAAAAAAAAAGCCAGACATAGAAAAATACATACTTTTGGATTATTTAAAACTCTAGAGAGTTCAAACTAATTTCTAATAACAGAAAACAGATTAGTAGTCTCTGTAAGGAGATGTAAAAGATGTTTAGTGACATGAGGAAATTTTTTGGGTGATGAATATATTCTGTGTCTTGATTGTAACGATGGCTTCACAGGTGTCAAACACATAAACACATGGTCGAAACTTACCATATTGTACATTTTAAATCTATGCTTTTTTGGTATGTCAATTGTACCTCAATAAAACTGTTACAAAGCAAAAATAATGAATATAACGCTTTTTAAAATGTCTAACAAATACTTAAAAATGAACTGTCAACTTCCATAGACTTCTTTTCTGAGATTTACTGATAATCTTGCATATTGTGGATACCTAAAATGAATACAGAAATTATGCAAGAAGTTTAAGTTCTCCTGCCTAAAGAAATTACTTAAATGAATTTGGGGCAGAGGGATCATTACACTTCTTGAGTTTAGCTCCGCTTATTCATGCATGCCATGTTTATACTATGATGTTAACATACTGTGTTCATTTTGATCTATGTTCCTTCAAGACAGAAGAGATCCCTCTGCTCAGAACAGAGATAACCCAAATTTGATTGAGAGCCAAATGGTATTGTGTGACCTAATTAAATGGCGGGTATTTCATGAGCTTAGTCTTTCACATCTGGCTGTTATTAGATAGCCCTACTTGGCTATCCCACAAAGCAGCATTTGATCTAAGGGCCAACTCTGCCCCACAATTTGCTAATGTCTCTCACCCTGACTAAATCCACAGGGAGAGGTCGGGCCCAAGAAACCACGAAACAAAGTAGGTAATATCTCTGCAGAAGGATATCTTCTATTTCTATTTCTGTTTGGTTTCTAAGTGCATTTTGCCTTGACTAACTTCAAATATTGATTGTTAGAAAGTGGACTGGAAATGTAATGATTGACTGATCGCAATGTATTACATACAATGAATTTTGAATACCACAGAACTAATTGAATAAATGAACGGAAATATTAATATTGAATTAATAGGAATGATCAGAGTGAATTAAGCACAGCAGGCCAAATTCTGCCCTTGGATATGCATGCACAATTTCCATTGACTTCAATGGGGGTTTTCTTGTGTGTATCCAAGGGCAGAATCCAGCTTAATGAATTTTTTAATTGTTTTTAAATGGTGAATGAATTGGTTAAAGTGCAGAGCACCAGAGATGATTCCAAACATATTGCATATATTCCCGTGTATTTTTTTGTATGCCCGAAATACATGCATATAATCTTATATCTACAATTTACCACAAAAGTCAAAATTTAAAGTTGGAGAAAATAATATGAGAAATAAAATCTTTGCTGTTACGTTTTCTTTGAAAGAGACTAATGCATTACACCACCGAAGACTTCTCTTTTTGTATATTAAAATGACAATACTTTGATCTATTAATGAACCACTAAAGGAAATCTGAAACTCTGGGGGCCAGCAACTCATCTATGTCCTTTCCAGCATGAGCACCAGTAGATCAAGGTGCTTCCTCCACCACAGAACTTATCACCTTATGTTATAAAATCTTTTGCCAGTGATTATCAATGTCTGTGCTTATTACTTGATCTGGAGCAACTGTCACCACAGGTTAGTTTTTAACACTGTTACTACCAAAGCCCTCCTAGATTGAGTCCATGATAGAATCTAAAATATGTTGATCCCCTAATAAATTTAGTCATTTAGACAGACCAATTCTACTTTAAATCATCACATCCACTAGCCTGAGACAAAGAAAAGCAATGTTTTAGACCTGAAATCTGTAACAATTCATTATAAGACATTATTCCTTAACATAGCATTTTCTTGATAACGAAAAATAATATTCGTGTGAGATAAGCACTAACCCTGCGTAGGAAAAGTGTGTGTTTGAGTGTTTTGGAGATGAGGGTAGAAGAACTCACCTGTACAAGAAAAATCAGACAAAACAAAACCCAGAATATTATACATTCCTTGAATGGATATATAATATAAAATTAAATTGATCACATTCTGTTTGGTTTGCTTTGTTTTCTAACTAATAGGCTTTATTTTTTAGAGCAGCTTTAGATTCACAGCAGAATTGAATGAAAAGTACAGAGAATCCCTACATACTTCTCCCCGTATACACATACACATACACACCCCCCTCATCCATGTGGTACATTTGTTGTAGGATCAAGCCCTGCATGGAGCTCTGCACTGAGCATGGAGCCTACTTGGGATGCTCTCTCTCTCCCTCTGCCCCTCTCCACTGCTCACACTCTCTCTAAAATAAAAAAAAATAAAATAAAATGTCAATGTCAAATATACGGAATTATCTCCACCTTTTCCCACATAATCTTGTAAGAGTTTCACAGTTTGGCATTTTACATTTTGGTGTGTGATCTGTTTTAATTTTGGTAAAGAATGTAAGGTGAATGTCTAGATGATGATGATGATATTTTATTTATCTTTGCACATGGATATCTAGTTGTTCAGCATGACTTGTTGAGAGAGTATCCTTTCTGCATTGAACTTGCCTTTGCTCTTTAGTCAAATATCAGGTGACAGTGTGGATTTATTTCTGTTTTCTTTATCCTGTTCCACTGATCTGTGTATCTATTCTTTTGACACAACCACATTTTTCTGATTACCATAGCTTTAGAGTAAGTCTTGAAGCAAATAGTGTGAATCCTCCAACTTTGTTCTTACCCTTCAATATTGTGTTGCCTATTTTGGGTCCTTTGCCTCTTCATATAAACTGTAGAGTCACTTTGTCAGATCACTTTCTTTTCAAAAGACTCTCTTTTTATCCTATTCTCTTTTTATGTTGAGTAAGAAATAAATTTAGGTATATGAATTCTAGAACTATCCTTCATAGAAAAACTTGTAAATTGGATAATAACTACTTAGAGAGACAGAATGACTATGACTTGTTTTTGGGGCTAGATAAATTCTTGGGGTCTTTCAGTAAGAAAGCTTTTGCTGTTTTTGAATATTATTTATGTTAGTGATTATAATTTGTATAGTTCAAACTTTGGAGGAGTAGAGTTCTTGGGCTCTGTTCTACAAAAGTTTATAGTCAAAAGAAGGGATTTTGGCAACAAACATCAAAGTATTAAAAAAATACAGTATACCTGAAGCCAAGATAACACTGCATGTTAATTATTCCTGAATAATAATAGGAAAAAGACCTGCCTCTTGAAACAAAGGTGTTCTGAGGGTCTCAAATGAGAAAAAACAATGTAACTGAAATTATATTAAAAACTGTGACATACCTGGAGAAGAAAATCCTTTCAAAATTCAGTATCCATGTCATGAAAACCGTCTCACTAAAATTATACTGTTGATAGCTGGTTGAATCATAGAATTTTAATTCTGGGGTGTGTGTTTTTGTTTTATTGCCTTGTGTTTATTTTGAATTTAAAATTTTGCTTTATAAAAAACATTAAACAGTTCCACTAACATTTAAATTTCCACAGGCAGGAGATGTCTTTGAATGCTACCTGCAGAGCAACAAAACTATTGTTAGTGGGCAATTTGATAGTAACTATGGAAGCAAACTATAGACTACAGAGAAATATTACATCAACCTAGCATTATGATCCTGTTTAATTTTGAAAATATATCATTAACTCACAAATGGTTGCATCTGCAATTATCCATTCCAACAAAATATTATACTTGATTAGAAAGTACAAATGGTGACAGGAGTCAATTTCATACATGGTAGTTTAGAATTCCTTAAATAATAAGCAATGTAACTAAAAAAAATTGCTGCAAGCAAGTCCATAAGTAACTTATAACAAAATCCTGTAAATTTAAGTATAAAGGCACTGTCTCTCTTCACCCTTGCACTTCACCCTTGCTACTTAAAGTGTGGCCCATGGACTGACATCATTATCATCATAACATGTCAGGCCCATCCCAGATCACCTGATTCAGAGTTTTCATTCAAAAAATAAAAAAGAGCAAAAATAAAAATCAAGGGATAGCTACAAACATATAATTTTGAAAAGCACTGCTCTACAATCTTAATAATATACTTAAAAATAAGTGTATTTTGTAGTTAGAGCTGCTCTGCCATTAATTGCCTATGTGACCTTGGATAAATTACTCAATCTGCCTATACTCAATCTCCTCATGAGTCATGCAGGGATAATATCTACTTCCCTAAGTTGTTTTGAGGGTAGAATAAATATCATCGTTAAGTGTATCCATATTTCCATTCATGTGATTGTTTGTGAACTACCTCAAGCATTGTGTTTTTCTTTTTGTTTTAAATTTTTTAAGTTATTTGAGAGAGTGGGGAGGGACAGAGACAGTGCTAGAGAGAATCCCAAGCAGGCTCCCCGTTGTCAGCACAGAGCCCAACGTGGGTCTTGAACTCATAAACCATGATGTCATGACCTGAGCCAACGTCAAGAGTGGGTTTCTTAACCGGCTGAGCCACCCAGGCACCCCCTTCAAGTAATACATTTTATAGGACTCTACCAAATAACATGTTTCTCATTTCCTCTGCCTATAGGACAATAGCTCTTATCACAAAGGTTACAGAAAAGAAAACATGATATAGAAAATTCTTACTAGCATTAAATGCATACACTGTACGTTTACCGTGGGAATTTCTGAGTATCCTCAATATGCAAGACCTCTTTCAACCTTAGTGTCTTCTATTCCTTCCTTTATTGTATATGGGCTAATCTGGGGTATATTTGTGGCAAGGTTCAGCCTTCACATTCCCCAGGATGTGTCACTTCTCAGGAATAGTCAGAGTTGTTTCTCAGATGTGTCTGAGATAGCTGACTCTCTGTCTACCAGTGCTGAGCCCTGCCTGCACACATTTTCCTTCCCACCTGCAAAGGTGATATGAGCTTTCAATAATAGCAACCATCCAGGCATTGCTGAACTTTGCCATGGTTCATGTAGAATGGGAAGGTATTGTATCCTATGAATATCTGTCTTGTTTGTCTTCTCTCTGGCTTTTAATTTATCCCAAGGGATTAACTTCTCATTAGCATGATCCTTCATGAGGTGCTCTGATCACTCTGTGTTAAATTATCTATATTTATAGTTCTGTTGCATAATTATAATACCTATCTTAATGTCTGACATATCACTGTCCCTCTATACGTATGGTTTTCCTTTCTCAATCTAGGCTGCTATTGGAGATATCTCACAATAATACTATCACTGTGAACATAACTTAGATATCTTTTTCTTAGTTGTTTATCACAATATTGTTACTGAGACCAAATTGGTATATTTAAACTTATAAATTCTAATTACGAGCACATGATCACTAAAGCTATTGGATTGAAACATCTCCATTTATTTGCTTTTGGGGTCTTGTTCTGGAATTTGAATAGAAGACCCTTTACAGCTTGGCTTTAATGCATTTATTCTCATTAGGACTACAGGCATATTCACTGCACATAATTCAGTAGTGTTTCTGCCTAAAATAGTAAATTTGTCCTTGAGGTCTCATGAGTTTATTCCCACTCAACTTGTCTTAACAAATTGGTTATTGACATGGTGATCAAATAACGACTTTTGAGAGAACGAGTGGATGTGCTAATGATCCCCTGAAGATAACAAACATAAAGCAGACCTGTCTTGGCAATCTTGGATGTGATCACTGTAGGTGTCCGTAATTTCATCATTGGAATACTTATGGGCCATTCTTGATGCACAGTTATTTCAATGATGGAAAAGTCCTTTATCCAGGCAAAAGTATACTGCAGCTCTAGATACAATCTAAAGAACTATCTTGGGACACTTATAGCCAAAAGCCTAAATATGAGACCATGGAGAGGAGATCTCAATCTGAAAGGAGATCAAGAAACCATGCCAAGAGGGTGAAGACCACGGAGACGTGATAGAACAAGAAAGACTGACCAGAATGGTGATAGCTGTGCTCAAGAGCAACTGACAAGAGGAAAGCTACTGCAGTACTTAGAAGGTATGAGTGTCTTCGGGAGGAATCAGAGAGACTTTAAGGATATCCATTTACACAAACAGATGCCATCTTTGTATCAATCCTAAATTTATTTTTCACTCATTTTTCTTGATTAGCAAGAAAAGCTCTGTTCTTCACATAGGCAAATAATAACCTATATTGTGGATTATGGACAGATTTCTGACATCACAGAGACATATTGAATATAATTTGGTATTCAGTAGCAAAGAAAAATAAGGTCTGATTGGCAGTATTATTGAATCCTTTCTTTTGGAAGTAAGTATAATGTGCTAAAAAGTCATGACATAAACTACTTTTTTAAAGTGATGTTACATATTTTAAAGATGCCCCTGGTAGGATTCTTTATGTGCTTGTGCTTTAGAATGAACTGGAGCTGAGCAGATAGATAAACAGGATGGCTGAGCTGGGAACACCTTTCTCAGCTGCCCTGCCATTTTTTCAGGCCAGCAAAGCCCCTAGGAAAGTACTTAAAGTTAGGGAAGAAACATTTGTAAGTTTAAAGTTTAGTAAGGAGGAAAGAGAGAATTTATTTTGCTTGTTCAAAAGTGCAAATTCTAGTGTTTTGGGGCATCAAGGGTGCAGAAAAGCAAATGTAATTGTTCAGTAAATTAGCCCTTGGGTTTTTCACTCAAACGTAAGCATTGCAACCAGATCAGAAATTTCGACAGTGTGGCATCTCTATGACTTTCTCTGTGAAATCTAATGCTCTGTCTCGTAGACATAATATAAAACACTCTGTAGGTCTGCATTATGTAACCTCCAACCATATAATTCCAGACTTGGCTCAAAATCTAAAATATTCCTTGGACAAAATGTAAAGAAATAATAATAGTATTAAATTTGAAGTCACTCACATTTAAATATATGAGAGCTTTACCTTAAAAGCTGAATATTTTTGACTATCTGCTTTAAATAATAACTAATCTGGACCAGCTTAATACAGTTTTTGATAATGTTTCGCTTCATATTCAATTTTGGAAGTCTCTGGTTTTGCATATTTTTTGAATTTTGTTCTTTTGATATTAAATAAAATTTTAGAGAAACGAATTTACCCAACTTAGCAAGGCAAATATTGAGTTTGTTATAAAATCGATGCCATTTGTCAGGCTTCCTCATTAAATATGCTACAGTATGTATGATTTTATTAACCCACCACTAAAATCATACTTTATATGATCAAACCCTCCCTGACTTGTGAATTCTCTCAAGGATTCAGAATTATGTTTGATATAAAGAATTAAGAAAAACATCTCTGATTTTGAAATTTAACTCCCTCTTGGAATAGAATACTGGTTGTACTGATTAGCTCTATGTGTACCTAACTTAACTAGCTCTCAAAAGACAAAAACTTCTTAGGAAATTGTTCCCATTTCAATGAGAGACAAAAGATCTTTTTCTGAAAGTTCATGGACTCTAAAATGCTTGGCTCCATTTTGATTCTAAAAGAAATAAATTTAAATATGATATTAATGACAATTATTATATTCAAACCGGTTGCCTTTTCAGAGTTGTATGCTTAGTTAGATGTTGTTACTAGAGACAATTATGAAGTTATTTTGTGCATCAGTAATGTTAATCTCATATTAGCAGAAATAACGTAGTAGGTCAGTGATGTGAAGTGACTTTCAGAAGCCTCAACATAGACTAGGCTATGTTCTGCAGCAGGAAGAACACATTTCTTATGACAATGTGCACTATTTTTAGAAGGATGAAACCTAAGATCTTATATTACACAAACAAACAAGAGCACCACCAACAACAAAATCTACAGTTCTGTTCCGGCTAACTTTTTATTAAGACCTTTCAAAGTACCTCAATGTGTCACACTCACTCTTTCTCCTCTGTCCTCTATTCACTTTTAAAATTCTGACAAAATATCATATCATGTCGTTAATATATGGCAACATTTACATTTTGCCCGCTAATAGAGATTTCACCAAAGAGAAATTTGATCCTTATTCTCCTTTAAGAAAATAAATAAAATGTTTTGGTAATGGGTATTTGGGTCAGGAAGTTCCGTAACATTTTCAGGAATAAAATGTGTTTATTAGTACTTCAAAGGCAAATACACTCTACTATAGGCATGTTAATTCGCTGGTTTAATTTAAGCGTACAGAGTTTGGAATTATGTGAACTTGGGTTAGAATCTCAGCTGTATCATGTACGATCTCTGAGACCATAAAAATAAGTGGTCATTCTAATGGGAGAGACAGGAAAGAATGCCAAGAAGATAAAGACCTGGGAGACTTAAATAAGAAATTTTGATGATGGTAGTGATAGGTGTTGGCAAGAGTACCTGATGAGAGGAAAGTTACTATGCTACTTACAGGATGTAAGTATTTAGGAAAGTTACTTATTGTCTCTGAATCTTGTTGCCTATCTATAAAATAAGAATAGTAATACCAAATGTATGGAGTATATAAAGCTCTAAGTTCAGTGCTAAGAACAGAGAACAACCCCCCCCTTAAAGAAGTGTCTTGTTCTTCTTTTCTCCTCCTCCTCTTTCTTCTTCATTACATGCATTTAGAATTAGCATTTACTTTTAGATATTTAATCTCTAATATCAAACCTAAAAATTATTACATTGTTCCAATTCTGAATTTTAAATAGCATATTTTTAAATAGCATATTATTCCCATATTGCATATAATCAACAATAGTGCTTTAAAATGATTTACGACAGTGTTAAATATTACTGCCTTGTCGTGAATCAAACATTTCTATAGGGTCTTCGGACCTCACAATAATAAAGAGAAGTTTGTTAGGCCTAATGTTTAGAACCTAGTACCAGTAGAGTCAAAGTCACGGATTTTTCTATTGCACTTTATGTAGGTCACAACTTCCTTTAAGATGACACACCTAACACTCTGGTGAACCCCACGTTTGAAACCAAGCAAGAGAGTATACATAGTTTGTATACATTCATCACCATCCCTATGAAGAGTAATCAAAACTAAAAATAATCCACTTAAATAATGGGCAGAGGATCTAAACGGGCATTTTGCCAAAGAACACATACAGATGGGCAACAGACAACATGAAAAGATGCTCAACATCACTAATCATCAGAGAACCAAGAATCAATACCACAGTGAGATAAGCACCTCACACCTATCAGAATAGCCTGTATCAAAAATAAGTGTTGGTATCAAATAACAACTGTTGGTGAGGATGTGGAGAGAAAGGAAACCCTGTGTGCTGTTGGTGGGAATGTAAATTGGATAACAACTGTGGAAAATAGTATGGAGGTTCCTCTAAAAATTAAACATAAAAATGCCATGCAATCCAGTAGGTCCACTGCTGTGTATTTATCCCCCGCCCCCCACCACCACCAAAAAAAGAAAGCTCTAATTGGAAAAGATACATGCACCGATGTGTTCACCGAAGTATTATTACGGTAGCCAAGATAAAAGCCACATAACTGTCCATCAATAGATGAATGGAGAGATGCTTAGGTGGCTCAGCTGGTTAAGCCTCCGCCTTAGGCTCAGGTCATGATCTTACGGTTCATGAGTTCAAGCCCTGCATTGAGTTCTGACTGGGAGTTCTGACGGAGTTCTGACTCCGTGCTGGCAGGGAGGACCCTGCTTGGGATTCTCTCCCTCTCCTTCTCTCTCCGCTCCTCCTCCATGTGTGTGATTTCTCTCTTTCTCAAAATAAATGAACTTAAAAAAATGGGTGAATGGATAAGATGTGGCATATATATTCACATGCACACACAATGGAATATTCTGAGCCATAAAAAAGAATGAGATCTTACCATTTGTGACGACAGGGATGGACCTAAAGGGTAGTATGCTAAGTGAACTAAGTCGGAGAATGACAAATACAGTATGGTTTCACTTTCACAGGGGATCTATAAAACGCATGAAGAAAGAAACCAAGAAAAGCAGAAACATAAATACAGAGAAATGGTGGTTGCCAGAGGTCTGTGGGTGAAAGAATAGGCAGAAAGAAGTGAAAGGGAGTGGGAGATACAGGCTTCCAGCTATGGAACGAATTAGTCACGGGATCAAAGGTACAGCATAGGGAATATAGTCAATGGTATTGCAATAGTGGTGCATGGTGACAGATGGTAGCTACACTTCTGCTGAGGACAGCATAACATATATGGCTGCCAAATCACTATGTTCAGTACACCTGAAACTAATGTAATATTGTGCACCATGGTCGTCCAACAAAAAACAAACAGAAAACAGTGATTAAGAAGCATCCTCATAAGGATCCACACGTACCTTAAGGACAAATAATATCTCTTCCATTTATCTTCTGTTTGTCTTTTCTTTAATATAAAAACTTTTTTGAGGGGATAGTTTTAGACGGACAGAAAAGTTATAAACATTGTACAGAGAATTGCCAAGTGTCTCATACCCCTATTGTTAACATCTTACTATGGAGTACATTTGTCAGAATTATTAAGCCAACCATTGCTATGTTACTATTAACTAAACTGCATGCTTTATTTGTATTTCACTAGTTTTTCCATGTCATTATTCTATTTCAAGATACCATGCAGAACACTACATTACATTGAGTGTTTATCTCTCCATAGTCTCCTTTGGTCTGCATCACAGACTTTGCTTGTTTCTGATGACCTTGACAAATCTTGAGGAGTACCGATCAGATAATTAGTAGAATATCTCTTAATTTTGTTTTTCCTAATATTTTTCTCATGGTTACTCTAGGGTTATCGGTTTGGGGAGGTCTTCTGTTTGCTTTTATGTTCTGATTGTATTTTGTCTGGCCGAGAGTTCAAAAAAAAAAAAAAAAAAAAGCTTTTCCATCTGAGGCAATGTTTAGAATCATCCTGCTTTATTTAGCTCTCCTTGTTCAATTTTACTTAGTGATTGAGATGAAAGCTATTCAGATAACTACCAAAGGAGATGAGATGATGCTAGCAAATAACCATGGAAAACAGGAGAAAATATTTTAGCCTATTTCTCTGAATATGTAAAATCCCTCCCCAAGTATTTTTTCCTGAATCTTCTTTGACACCAAAGACAACTGCTCACCACGTATCATTCTTCAGCATGTTTATTTCATTTTGTATATGAAAAGGTCAACCTGAAAATATACATCAAACCTGAACGAAAACATCCTCTTTTCCTATGCAACATACCAGTGCTTGAAGTTTGCTCTTCCCGCATTATTTGTTTAATAGAAATATTTTCCATACCACCTGGTTCTGGCAGAAAGTCAAAATTTGCATTTATATGAGGTAGTTTATCAAATATAACATACAGAAGTCTGTTAAGTACACATTGCATTTTGTTTGTGAGAAAATCTGTTTGTATTTAATGTAGTTTTTAAATTAACCTTAATGAAAGCTTCTGAAAATTGTTGTTCTAAGCATTTGAAATATGCAACAAGAACTGGTGGAAGACATAAACATGTTTTCCATTATATGTTATCAGATAGCCCAAAATTACTACAAAGAAGAATGTGGGACTATGTTAAATTAGAAAGATAAGCAAGCATTTAGTTAAAAGCAAAGGTCTTTAGAAGAGGAAAGCATCTAACGCAGTTAACCCCAAACATCTTACAACAATCTTCTGTCAGAGGTATTTTTACATTTTTAAGTCAGAATGTTACTTACTACATCCAGAAATGAAAATTATTTGCATCAAACCTTAACATTTCATTTCTCTTAATCTAAGATTTGCTAAATACAGACTCACCCAAAGTTTTCTCAAGTGCTTCAAAAGGTAATTTCTCAAGTGCTTCAAACAAGACCCTATCTGGCTGTGTCTCTCCAGACAATAGTTATGGTCTCTTCTCATTTTTCCACTGCCCTTTCATTCCCTACATTATTGTTCTTAATATCTTTTTAAATTTCAAACTATCTCAGTAGTATTCACATGGAAGATTCCCCAGTAGTGGATACTGGATTAATGTCCATTTCTAGTAGACCATGTTATCAGTTGAGGCCAACTCAAGTGTCTTTAGACCTTACACGATCTATTTACTCATGTAAAGGCAGCTTCACAAGTGCTAACGTGAACAGGAGAACACAGAACGTGACTTCAAAGAAGGGATCCCCACTTGTTCCCATACCATCTTTGTCATGTAAAAGGAAATACTCAGCATTTTCAGATAGCATATTTTTAAAAAAAAATTAAAACTAGATGTTCAGATACTTGTTTAAATCACATGATATTTAAATGCTGGAAACTAGCCTTCAAGTATTTTAAAATATTGGGTAAGCCAAACAAAATATGGCTGATGCCACTTTGAAACCTGTGTTACAAAGTACAATAAATAAATGTTAATGATCTCCAAATTCAAGCAACAGCTAGGGAAATGACTATTTCCTTTTAGCATGTATTTTAATCCTTTGGGCGGAAAGCCAGGGGATATTTAGAAATTAATCAGATATTATTCAGAAGTATTGCTCTTCAATGCTTACAGCATTTGACAAAGTTTAGGTTATGGTCCTTAATCCTAGATTTGCTGTACCTTTGATCACAAATTTCTTTGAAGCCACCGCAGTTTTGTTTTGATAGTTTTACAAAAAAAAAATCTTAACAACAAAGTTTTTTATGCAATAAATTCCATCTTTGGTTACATTATTTATCAGTTCCAGTTTCCTACCTGTCTCATCTCCTAAACTTAAATTTGTCTATTCATAGTTTTATTATATGGAGCCCCATCTAAAAAAGTATTTAATTTACTAAAACTATACATAGAGGGCTTGATCATTCATATATTTCTCCTTTGACATTTGTACGAGGCACATGTTGCTCTAAACCATCATATGTAGCAGTCCCCTCTTGAATTACCTTCCAGGGGGCTTTGGTTGAGATAAAGAGAGGTATTACATGAAACTGTAAATTTTATGCTAAGATCAAAAAAAAAAAAAAAAAAAAGCGGCGTACACCTTATTTATTCCTTATAGTCACAATGTGGGAAAGTTTTCTATGAATTTTACTTCCCCTTCCATCTTAATCAAGCCCCTCTGACAAGTTAGAAAGAAATTCCTAGAACTGGATGTGAATCATACGCCTCTTCCCTCCTCAACCCCAGCCAGCTTAAAACAATCCTATGAGGGATGAGCTTTGAGCTCTTTGCCATCTTATCATGTCTCCAAATTCTTCCATGTAGCAAAGTCAGCATCTTTAACGTAAGAATGATTTCATACCCAGATTGTTATTATTTCTAGAATGTATTTGAAGTGTGATTTAATGTGTTTGAAGGCGATATTAAAAGGATAAAAGGAGTTGTTTAGTGGAGATTTAAGAGTGAATTTTTAATGTAAATAATTTTTAAGTCTTTTTACCCTAAATTACATTCACCAGGAACTCAATCTCGAATATAATGCAGAACTTCTCGCACGACACAGCAGGTCTAAGAAAAATTTGACCTTTGTGCACATGCAAATGTGTGGTTTTGTCTATTTTTAAGATGGCCCAGGGAACACATGTTCATGTATTATTGTGGAACTTACAGTATCACAAAACTCATTCAAATAACTTCAGAAATTCCAGCACAGTTTTTTTAGAACAATCTCAGATAGAAAATGCTTATTCTGTGTGTACAGTTAGGATTTTTATGACAACAGTCATGTTTGGCAAATAAAGTGGATAAAAAATTGGGCCATTCACTGGATTATGACATACAAGATTAAAATCCAGTTTCTCTATTTAATAAACATCCATAAATGCCTATAATATGAAAAGAGGACGATACAAAATGGCTTATCATAAGAGGTATATAGGTTCCCTGTTTTGAAGGGGATTCATTAGTTGTATTGTTTTTAGTCATTCTAATACAATTCATGAGATATTGCTAATACTAAAGTCATTAAGCCAACATATTAATTTATATGGCTATTTTCTACATATACTAGTGGCACCTTGGCTAATAAAGAATTTTATGGACTGAAATGTATTTTTTTGAAATATATTTTAAAGTCATAAGTTTATCATCAGATAAAATTTGAGTTTGTTATTAATCTTATCAATATTTAAGGTTTGTGCTCTATGAACTATCTGCATTAGAATCACTTACCAATTCTTGTTAAAAACATAAACCCTTGGGCACCATGCTGGAATTCACATTCTTGCCATCACCACATAATTTTCTTACACAGAAAGAATTGAGAACTATTGGTTGCTATATCAAGATATTATTATGATAAGTTCATCACCTCTCCAAAGGGCTCAGGAATCCTTCATAGCAAGGTAGAATCTCATCATTAGCTTATTTGTTGTATTGAGATGTTCCTCTTTGCTAAAAATTATATTATAGCCGCTAGATTTGCTAACAATTTTATTACAGCCACTAGATTTGATACATTTCTATTTTTTGTGAAGCACCTATTTACATCATTTAGTGAATTGTGTGTGTGTGTGTTTTTTTAAATGTGTGTTTAAGTTTAGAATCTCTTTCATACTCCCTATATTTCCAAAAAAAGAATGTCAAGGGGTTTGATATGATATAAATGATTAAAAAATTAATCATTACGATTTTGGCAGTTCATGCCTTCACTCTATACTTTCAAGAAAAAACATATTGTGCTTTCGCTTCTCTGGTTTTTGATCCAGTGTTTGATCTAGTTTGATGGGGGCTTCAAGAATGTCCCTAACCCTCATCTCAAGTCTAATTATAACAAAGATAAAACCAGTGTATTTCCATCTTCATATACGGATTTTCATAAAATGGAGGAGTTAATATTTCCATACTTGACCTTTTCTCATTACAAAGAGAAATGCAAATAATTTAATAACATTATTTGCTTATACCCCTTAAGGTTCAAATAACTAGTTATTATATAGGAACAGCTAGGTCTAATCTGCTTCAGAAGAAACATACTCTGTTAGTGTACAATAGCTAATATCAGATCACTAATAGATTTAACCTTGTAAGTTCATAGATATTTAAAAGTGTGATGGTTTGAAGGTCAACTTGTCTGTCTTACTGTAAAAGAAAGGCAAAGAAATGAATAAAAATTAGAAAGAATTAATTCTTCAAAAAGTTTTTACAAATCAAAACCCCACAGTTTCACACTGAGAACAAAAGAAGCATATTAAACACCAAAGTTTATCAAGACAAATTAGGTCCCAGTTTCAAATTTTCTTTAATCTTTTGCATCTGAACAGTTTTTTTGCCTCATGCTGTTTTCCCTAGTTAAATGTTAAAATGAATTCTAGCCAATACCATTGACTTCCTCCCTTAAAAATATTGAGACACATAATAAAAAATTAATTACTTCCCCTAATTTCCGTGTGATTCTTTAAAAAGATGTAAAATTCATTTAAAGTAAGTGGTGACTTTGTCTTTGAAGATCACGACAATTAACATGGATCAAAGCTTAGGTTCTGTAACGATGATAGCTTATTAGCATAATGAAATTAACTTAGAGACAAGAATCTTTAATAGGTACAACAAAAACGCTTTAATAATACTTGAAGAAAATTATGTATTTGCTAGAAGTACAACAGTTTCAGATTTTCTATCCAATTAATAAGTTGTTAATTAACTCCTTTCCCAAACAATGCGCACTTTCAGTTAACATCTGCCCATGGAATATTCTGTCTATTGTGCTTCATTTTTTTGGACGGATATTGCAGTTTTGCCCACGATACTTTGTATCTTTTTTTATTAAGAAAATTCAAGTTTACTCCTCTATACTGTAGATCCAATATTTTCATCATGAAAATAAAAGAAGGCTTAATCGCATACCTTGGGAGGGGAATGAAGATGTCCAATACGTGATTACATCATGTTTGGCAGCTCACAATTCAGGTTTCCGCATTTCAAGGGCAAATTGTTGTTGGACAGCTTGAGGGTGTCTATAAGATTTGACCCACTGTTTCAATCCAAGAAGAAAAAAACTTACTCATTAAAAATAATACTAATAATTTCGGTCTAAGTGGATGTTGGAAAACGCTTGGATGTGAGGATAAGTAAAAGAATGCTTTATTTCCTGTATCGAGTCTGTAAAATTGTGCTTTATCCAAGTGCTGTTAAAAATGTATTTTGTCAGGGGCACCTGGGTGGCTCAGTCAGTTGAGCATCTGACTCTTGGTTTCGGCTCAGGTCATGATCCCAGGGTTGTGGGATCGAGCCCAGCATAGGGCTCTGCTGAGCATGGAACCTGCTTAAGATTCTGTCTCTCTCCCTCTGACTCTCTCACTCATGCTCTTGCTCTCGCTCTAAAAAAGAAAAATGTATTTTGTCATTTATTTTGCCATTCGTTTCTTAAACCAATATTTAGTGGACACTAATATTTATTGACTGTGCCATGCACTGGGAGTCTCTGAACATTCAAAAGAAGAGGGATAATGTTGTTGTAGGTGTTGTTTTCACCGCTGCTGGTGTTCCTTTTTCAGTTGACTTATTTTCTCTTTGTCCACATAGCAGAAATGGGTGCTCTGTTCAGGTCCTTTTCTCTGTTATGCATGACTTGGACACTAACTTTCTGACTGACACAGGCATAATCCAAACACAACATTTAAAAAATCAACACAAGAATGATTTTTTAAATATTAAAATCTAACAAGGAATGTCTCCCTATTGTACTCCCTCCATCCCACCTCCAAAAGTCTCTTCCTCTTCTGTACCCATATAGAAAATCTGGGTCTTTTCCAGCTCGTAGATGGTGGGAATATTCTAAGTATTTTCTTCTCTGGATCCAGAAATGAGAGAATAGCTTCTGATCCCAAATTTTTCTGCTGTTCCCAATCCATATCATCAGTTCTTGGTTCCCTGGGAAATATGAGGTCCCCTGGCTGCCTCTTTTATCACCTGATCACCTACCTGCCTGCCCCTGCCCACACAGTTGTACTATAAGCTCCTTTCCTATCAGATAAGGGCCAAAACAGAAAGCATAGAAATAGGGCTCACAGCAGACATACAGAGAGAAATAGAGGAGAGTAGGAATATTATGAAGGTCAGTGAAGCAAGGGGAACATAATTCTGTGATGCTTTCAACTCTTGCCCCAGGATAAATTATGGTTTGAGTGAATTCCGACAAATCAGCACATGAAACCTGTTTCTTTTTCTTTTATTTTCCAATCTCACTCCCTACTTGAGCCCTAAGAATATTTTGTACCTTTATGTTAAAACTTACAAATTTTATCTTGTATATATTTTGGCTATTTTGGGATGGGTCTTATCACATTACTCAACTATCCTTGAAGCCCTATTATTATTATTATTATTATTATTATTATTAATAATTCAAAAAGCATCTTGGGTCCTAAACTATAGCAAAATTTAATGGCGTTTTGAGAAATAACCTGACTTCTCCCTTCTTTCTATCCTCCAATCTCACACAAGTAACTACAATTGGTCAAACCTTAACTAAAAGTTCAATGGACAAGAGATCTTGGGAGGTATAGTTTGCAGGGGTCAGCCACTCTGATTATAGAACAGAGTAGGAGAAAGCACAAAATGGATATAAGAATGACTGACATAATTTTGCAAATAATAGTTTCTTAATAACCACAGATATTAGATATAAGAGAATATTACTGAAATAGAATCCTCATGGATTTTCTTACCATCTCTTTAGTACTCTAAAGAATACCTCCACTCAGCTTGAGCATAGGGACGCCTTCCTTAGATGCATATCAGATTATATCATCCCTCTCATTCTGACAACCTTCAATTCCTTCTCATGCTTTATAATATAAATCCTAGTTTATACAGTTGATCATACGGACCTCTGTGCTTTGTGCCTCTTTCACCTCTAGCACCCCCTTCTGGCCACCAAAATATACCCCCTGGCCCAACCTAAACTAACCACTTGTAATATTGGATTGTTTCCACCTTTTGCATACATGATTTTAGAATACTTGAAATGTCCATAACCTCTCCCAACCCACGGCCAACACAGCCATTACCATTTTTTTTTTTTTTTTGGTCCCTACTAGAATAACTTTTACAGTTCTTCAAAACTTCATTTAATCTTTATGTTCCTGGTATGAGCCTTTTTGTGTTCCTCTTGAACTCTAGTTATACCCCCACCAATACATTTCACTAGAGCAATTTTTTATATTTGATATCCAGTATCCCATGCAGGATTTTAAGTACATGAAAGTGAAGGACTATACCTTCCTAATTTTGAACCACTAATGCTCATCACATAGCTGGAAAACGATAAAAGATTGTTGAATTACTAAATGAATGAATGAGTCATCTCTTCTTTGACCACATTAGGTAAGTATATTCACTTTACACATCCAATAGCTATAAAGACACTCAACAAAGGAAGCAAAATCCCATTCTGTTTCCTTTAATGTAAATGGAAACTGTTCCTTAAAGATATTTTAAACAGTAATTAAAATATCTTACAATGGTCTTCTCTAAATAAAAATAGACTTAGTTCATTTCCTTTTCATTGAGGATCTGTTCTAAAGTAATCCTTTCCTTCTCTACATGAGTGTTGCTACTCTTTACCGTCTAAGGTTTTACACAGCTCTGTCCTGGATTTGAATTTCCCTTGATGACCCTGTTCCTTTAATGTTGCTGTTCTTGTTTTCAGAATAATTTATGTTTCACACTTAATTTGCATGTTTTTTTCTAACTTCATAAGTTTGAACAAGAGTATAGTTTTCTCATCTCATATGACAACTCAGCAGGATAACATACTGTACCAAATATGTTCTGTTTTATTTTGTTTCTTCCCTGATCAAGTGCAAAAGATATTTGCCCCTGGTAACTATCTTTTTTTAAAATTATATATTACTCAACTAATAGTAAGGGAATCCCTAGGGAAGAAGGTAGCAGAGGAAAAGAAGGAAGGAAGGGAGGCGGAGAGGAAAGGGAAAGATAGGGGAAGGCCAAAACAAATCATGTCTCTTCCCATTTGTGTTTACTTACCATTTTTTGACCATAAAAATCCTTCACAGCAATACCTTTAACAATGTTACCGCTAAGCTGAAGAAATTAATTAAAATCAGGATCCCTGGGAGGATAGATATACAATAGATTTGTCCAAGGGCTGATACAGTGAGAAAACTCAGGGTATATTAAAGTCTTAGCCTCTAGATGACCAATGATATTGTAAAAGGCTATCAGGAAAAGTAGAGGGCATTCAATTTGTGTGACTGACACAATTTGAGCCAGAGTCTGAATTATATATTAATCCAAAGATGGATCACTTCAGCTGTTTTAAAATATTCTATGAAAAGTTGACAATCATTTCTGATATCTCTATTTGCTTTGGCATGGCATAAATTGTGTACATATGTATGTATTATTTTAATGGAAGATTTTCAAATATATGCAGAAGTATAAAAGGATGATATAATAATCTTTTATATATCCATCCTCCAAACTCAACAACTACCAACTATTGGTCAACAGACTCAAAACATCCCAATTCTCCCACTTTTGTTGTTGTCATTGATAGTGTTAAATAACTGGAATGTTTTAAAGCAAATTGCAGACATATAATTTTACCCACAAGTTCAATATAAATTTCTAAAAGGTAGGGACCATTTTAAATACAACTACAATACCCTCAAATGTTTAAACATGAAACAATGACTTCTTAATGTTATCATCTAGTCACACTTAATTCTCTCTGCACTTTCTTAGATGGTGTGTTCAAATCAGAATACAGTCAAGGAAACTGGTTTGTTTTTCCTGTTGAATTTCTCTTATTTGTAATGTGTGTGATTATTTCCATATATTGTCATTTAAGCTCTTCTTCATCTCTGAGTTTCCTATAAACAGGTGGGTAGAGTTAGGAATTTAAATGGAGTCATTTTAGTATTTTTGGTGGTATTTGTGAGGCAACAGCATCTCATGGCTGGTGCTGTGTGTTCCCTATCGTACCATGTCAGGATCCACTTAATATCCAGTGGTCCATTTGTGCCATTTTTATTATTTTTTTTGTTCAGTGACAAATGATATTCAGTGAAGACTTATCAGTAGACTCCGGTGCTGTCAGCCTAATATATCCATTATACGTCCATTACAAAATTCCCCATCACAATATTCATGCAAGTCTTGGTATAAGTATTACATACGTAATTATTTTGTTGGAGGTTGCAAAAAGTGATTTTAAAAATTCTTTCTTTCCTTGTGAATTTTTTTCCTCTCATGCTAAAAATCTTGGTTTCTTTGAAACACACACTGGGGTAAACTGGAATGAACCCTGGTTTCTTTGAAACACATATTGGCGTAAACGGGAAGGAACCAATGGGCATCCACATTGGGCTTAGAAAAAACATTTGATTGTGTTTTTCTTTATGTTATATACCTGTGATAAGAACAAATTCAAAGTATTTGGTGATGCATTACAAATTAAAGTTTTTAAACTTTTGGAAAAAATCTTGTAAAATATTTATGAAAAGTTGAACTTGCTTCTATAACGTTAATCAAACTTTTTTGGAGTTGAAGAAAATGTAAATACATAAGAAACTATAAGCAATAATACATAGAGATTTCATGTTCCCTTTACTCAATGGTATCATCTCACAAAACTATGGTATCATCTTGCAAGAGTATAGTACCATATCACTACCAGGATATTGACACTGATACAGTCAAGATACAGGCATTTCTATCACTACAAGAATTACTCATGCTTCTCTTTATAGTTTCCATCCCCTCATTCTTACACTGTGAAAACCACTAATATGTTCTCTAGTTATACAATATTGTCTTTTCAAGAACGTCATATAAACAGAATAATTCAGTATGTAAGTGGAATCACCTTTTTCCACTCAGTGTAATTCTCTGAGATTCACTGAAGTTATTCCGTGTGTCAACAGTTCATTCATTTTTAACTGATAAGCGTAGTCCACATACATCAGATTATTTAAATATTCCTCTACTGAAGGACCTCTTGGTTGCTTCCAGTATTTGGCTATCATGAATAAAGATGATAGGAACAGTTGTATAGAGGTTTTTGTGTGAATACAAGTTTTTATTTCTCTGGGATAAATGCCCATAAGTGCAATTAATGGTTGTGCAGTGCTCACATTTTAAATTTCCTTAAGAAACTACCAAACTCTTTATAGAGTGGCTGTACATTTTACATTCCCACCAACAATGTGTGAGTGATCCAATTTATCCTCATCTTCATAAGCATTTATTTCATCACTATTTTTTATTTTAGTCATTCTGATAGGTGTGTAGTGATATCTTGTCCTTTCAATTTTCAATTTCCTAATGGCTAATGATGCTGAATACTACTGAACACATTTACTTTTTGCTATCTCTATGTACTTTTCAGTGAAATGTTTGATCTTTTGCCTATTATCATTTTTTAAAAATATATTTGAGAGAGAGAGACAGCATGAGAGGGGAAGAGTGGCAGAGGAAGGGAGAGAGGGACAGAGAGAAAAAATGAATCTCAAGTAGGCTCCACACTCAGTGCAGAGCTAATGCAGGGCTTGATTTCATGACCCTGGGATCATGACATGAGCTGAAATCAAGAGTTAGACGCTAAACTGGCTGAACCACCCAGACACCCCCCTTTTGCCTATTTTCTAATTGGATTGTTTATTTTTTTTACTACTGAACTTTGAGAATTCTTTACATGTTCTAGATATTACTCTTTTGTAAGAAATGTGGTTTTCTAGTATTTTTTCCAAGTCTGTAGCTTATCTTTTTATCTTTTCAAAAGTATCTTTTGCAAAGCAAAAGTTTTAATTTTGATCATATGTAATTAATTCATTTTCCCTTCTATAAATCATGATTTTAGATTGCAACTATTTTCTCCTATATTTTTTCTAAAAGTTTTATAATTTTGTGTTTTACATTTAAGTCCATGATGCATTTTGAGATTTTTTTAAAAAAAAATTTTAATGCTTATTTATTTTTGAGAGAGGGAGAGAGAGAGAGAGAGAGAACGAACCTGAGTGGAGGAGGGGCAGAGAGAGAGGGAGAGACAGAATCCAAAGCAGGTTCCAGGCTCTGAGTATCAGCCCAGAGCCTGACGCAGGGCTCGAACTCACGAACCGTAAGATCATGACCTGAGCCAAAGTCAGATGCTTAACTGACTTACCCACCCAGGCGCCCCAAGATAATTTTTATATAAGATGTGAGGTTTAAGTCAAGGTTATATTTTTGTCTGTGGATGTCCAATCAGTCTAGCATCTTTTGTTAAGTCTATCTTTCCTCCATTGAATTGCTTTATAAAAAATCAGTTGAACATATTTATGTAGCTCTTTATTGCTACGTAAATTGATTTATGTATATCTTTACCTATGCTACACAGTCTTCAATACTTTTGTTATATAGTAAGTTTTGAAACTTTGGGTAGGCTGATTCCTCTTTTTTTCTTCTTCTTTTTTTTTTTTTTTAATTTATGTTAACTATGGTAGTTCCTTTGCCTTTTCATATAACTTTTACAATAATCTGCTCTTTGTCCACAAAAAAATTTTGTTGGTATTTTAATAAGAAATGCATTTAACCTATATGTCAATTTAAGGACAAATGAAAGTTTTCTCTGTTCCTGTTATGGAATAATATAGAGAGAAATTTATATATATAAATTATGGAATAATTTATATATATAAATTATGGAATCATTATATATAATTATGGAATAATTTATATATAAAGTATATATTTATATATAATTATGGAATAATTTATATATAATTATGGAATAATTTATATAGAGAGAAATATTTATTCTTTTAAGCCCTGAAAACTCCCTATTGTAATACCACCTGGACCTGAAGCCTTTTTGTAGCAGTTCTCTGACAACATTAAATATTTGTTTTCATGACTTGAAAAAAAAAAAAAAGGACAATTGAAATCTTTACTATGTTGAGTCTTCCAAACCTTGATCAGAATATATCTATTTATTTAGATCTTCTTTATTTCACCAGCATGTTGTATTTTTCAGCATGTGAGTCCTGTACATATTTTTTTTTAGGTTCACACCTAATTGTTTCTCTCTTTTTAAACAATTTTAAGTAGGATTGCACTTTTCATCTTTTTTCTATGTTTATCATTAGCATATAGAAAGACAATTGCTTTTTGGATATTGTATCCAGAAAACTTGCTGAACTCAGTTATTTTCCAGTTTTCGGTAGAATCCTTGGGATTTTTGCATTGGACAATCACATCGTCTGCACATAGCAAGTGTTGTATTGCTTCCTTTGTAATCTTTATGACATTTATTTCCTTTGCTAATCTTATTGCACTGGCTAGGACTTTCAGAACCAAGTTGAATACATAAGAGCAGATACCTTTGCCTCCTTCCTAGTCGTAGGGGAAAGCATTCAAATTCCTCACCATTAAGTATTGGCTGTAGGTTTTTTATAGATGCTCTTTATCAAGTTGAGGAAGTTTCCCTCTTCTCTCATTTTTCTAAGAGTTTTTGTTATGAATGATGTTGAACTTTGGTAAATGCATTTTCTGTACCAATTGATATCATATGGTTTTTCTTCTTTAGCTTGTTAATGTTGTAGGTCATATAATAGTTTTTGAAGACCAATCTTGCATTGCTGTGATAAACCCCACTTGGCCATGGCATACAATTCTATATATATTACATAATTCTATTTGCTAATATGTTACAGATTTTTGGGTCTAATTTCATGAGGGATATCGGACTGTAGTTTTCTTTTTCTTTACAGTCTTTATATAGTTTTAGTATCAGTGTAGTATCCACTCCATAAAATGAATTTGGATATAGTTCCTGGTCTTCTCTTTTCTGGAAGAGATTGTGTACAATTAGTCTTAAATCTCTCTTAAAAGTGCGGTGGAATTTCCGAGTAAAATCATTTGGACCTGGCTATTTCTTTCATGAGTTTTTCAATGATGAAGGCAGTTTTCCTAACAGTTGCAGGACCACGGACCTCTTTGGCTACGGAGTGAGAGGAGCTGCTGCCGTGACCGCCCACCCGCAACGGAAGGTGGCGCAAAACTGCTCCAACGTCCTGCCCCTGCCACAGAAACAAGCAGCCGTACACCGCCAAGTGCCGCCACAGAACCAAGCAGCCGTACACCGCCAAGTGCCGTAGGCTGAACTTGTAACTCCTTCTGCTACCGAGGGCTGATTCCCCACAACATGACTGGGCATGGAGCCAGGGGCCCAAGGCACAGGTGCAGTGGGGGTCATGAAATGTACATGGGGCCAGCGAAAACCTGCCACTTCCTACGTAGCTACCACCTGTCAACAAGAATGCCCCGGCCACCCTCAGCAGCATCTGACATGTGATCCGCAAGAACAAGTACCGCCCAGATCTGTGCGTGGCTGCCATTTGCACAGCCGGGACCACCCTGCGCAGCCAGAAGCCTGTGATGGGGAAGAGCTCCCCACCAAGAGCACCTGAGCACCTGCCCCCCACACCCAAAGCAATAAAGATGTCAACCACCTTGGAAAAAAAAAATACTTACAGAACTATTTAAGTTATCTATTTCATATTTAGTCATTTGTGGTAGTTTGTGCTTTTCAAGAAATTGATCTATTTCATCTAAGTTGTCAGTTTGAGTTATACACAGTGTTCTACTGCTCTCCTTTTGATGTTTGCAGGATCTATAGTGATATCCCCTGTTTATTATTAATATTGATAATTTGTGCCTTCTCTTTTTTTAATCAGTTGATAAATTTGATTGATCTTTGCAAAAAAAAAAGTTTTGTTTTATGTTTTTTCCTTTCTATTTATTTCTGTCTTTATACCTTTCTGTCTGCTGGTTTAGGCTTATTTTTGTTCTTTTTCTAGATTCTCGTTTTTGTTTGTTTTGTTTTGTTTTTTAAGTAGGTTTCACGCCCAGCACCATGCCTGAACTCACAACCCTTAGATCAAGGCCTAAGCTGAGAATAAGAGTCAGATGCTTTACTGACTGAGCCATCCATGCACCCCTATTTTTCTAGATTCTTGAGGTAGGAGTTGAAGTTACTGTTTTGGGACTTGCTCTCTTTTCTCTTGTGTTTACTGCTATAAATTTCCTTCTCAGTACTGATTTAGCTGTGTTACACAAATTTTGGTGTGTTCTATTTTCATTTTCATTCAATTCAACATATATTTTTTTAACTTTCCTTCAGACTTTATCTCTGACCCAGAAATTATTAGAAGTCTACTTAGTTGAATATTTGATGATTTCTCTGTTATTTTACTGTCGTTGACGTCCAGTTTGATTTCATTTTGGTCAGAGAACTCAATTTGAAAACTTCAATTCTTTTAACTTTGCTGAAGGTTATGGCCCAGGATATGGTATACCTTTCAGCCCTGAGCTATTTTCTCTGTCCATCCAGGACTCTGATGACATGAATGTTAGATCTTCAGGTATAATACCAGAGGCCTCTTACATTTTGTCACCCAGTCTATTTTCTCTACATTGTTCAGATTGAAAAATTTTTTATTGTCTATATTCAACTTCATGCTTTCCTCTACCCCCTCCATTTGGCTGTGGAGCCCATTCACTGAGTTTTTAATGTAATATTACATTTATATTTACATTATATGTAAATGTATATTGTATACATTTGTATACATATTGTATACATTTTACATATACATATTGTATATGTATTTTTACATTTTACATATACATATTGTATACATTTTATACATATTGTATACATATATGTATAATGTATAAATGTAAATTTATATTTACGTTAATTTTCTTTTTATTTGTTGAGGCTTTTTTTTATTTGCTTCAGTTGTGTTTTTACTTTGTCACTGAAGCATTTTTATGACAGGCGCTTTAAAACCTTTGTCAAATAACATTTCTGTCCTCTCAGTATTGGCATCTATTAGTTGTCTTTGTCTCTGTTCATTGGTAGGTCTAGTTATTTTTTACTGAACCTGGGGTTTTTGGACATCATGTCATGATATCCGGAACTAATTTAAATCTTTAATCTTTGTTGACCTCCTCTTATGCCGCTCCAGCAAGGAAATGTGGGTCACCACTGCATCACAGACCATTTGGGACAGTAGTTCAGATTCCCCACTCAGTCTCTGTTCACACAGAGGGAGGGGGTGAAATGACATAGTGCCCAGTAGGTATCAGTAGAGTACCAGTGGACAGCCAGAACTCCCACTTATGCCCAAGAGTATTAGAGAGCACTTCTATAACCTTTTATAGCACATCTATAATTAAGATGATACAAGCACATTCCAAATCATTAATAGTCACCATTAATGAAAAATATCATGAAAAGGTAAAACAATTTTAAAATCAACTCTGACAACCATTCAAAAAGTTAAAACAGTTAAAATTAGTTAGCAAAGCTAAAGCCTTTCCACTCATTGATAAATATAGTGCTGAAATTCCCTTCAATAATTTTGATTCCAACAGAATGTTTTCTCATTAAGATCCAATTTAGAAGCATACATATTATTAGAGCAGCTACCATGCGGCTAGTGTGGCTATCATTAAAAGAATACAAATGATCCACAATAAGATAGATGAATTCAATATATATAAAGTAATGATGTAGAGCCTCCATCCTCAAGCTCTGGCTACTAAGAGTCTCCACCTTGCTATTCTCAACCCACTAAGTTTCCACCCTAGGCCCGGTTCAGACTATGCACCTTCCTTTTTGAAAACCTGAAAAAGGACTCCTCTAAAAGGTCCAAAGACCTTTATTCAAGATGGACACAATGAGCTCTGCAGCTGGCCACTGAAGTACTTGTCCAGCACCTTCCCTGCTGAGCCTAGAGCACCTGAGCCAAGCAGCAAATGCTGGATGTTAACTTACCCTGCTCACTGTCTGTAGGCTTTCACTATCAGACCCAACTTGACATGGTTGCTCAAGGGTCAAAGATATATAGCCTTGGGGTAACAGGCCAGGAAATCTAGCTGTTCTGGTCCTGACCAGACAGAGCCCCCCGAAACCGTGCTGCACTGCGCACATGGGCTTCCACCAGATCATGTAACGTCATGTGTCCCAACCCATACACAATCTGAAAAATGCCATCTCTTCTTCTGACACTATAGAACACTCATCTCATGTGACAGGAGAAACGATTTACAGCAAAGTAAAAATTTTAAGAATAAATCTTGTTTGCCCACTGATAATTTATGGTAAGACATGGGGTATGTTCTGCAGGATGCTCACGGTGATGAAATACTTACAAGCCTTTCAAGATTTGATGAGAAAAAGACAGGGCTATTGGCCAGATCCACACACACTAGCCAGCCAGTATCAAGGGGGAGTGTGGAGATTTCTACTAGCCTGAGTCACAGAGCAGATCACCTATTTCCAAGTGCTCTGAACCACCCTTTGCCTAGTTACAAAACCACCACTGCAGCATGCCCATGCGTTGGCCCTCTCCTCAAGTAAGCAGACAATTGACCCTTTTCTCAAATAGTGGTCCTTGGTATTGCTGGGTTGTCAACAAAGTTTTCAGGGGTTCATTTTAAACAACAACAACAAAAAAACACTAAAGACATTGTATTATATGTTTCACAGGCTATTTAAAAAAATTGGCATTTTTTTTCTACTTTCTTATTTTTTTAAAGTTCATACTGTTGGTGAATGAGAGAATTATAATAGAAGGCATTATATTTGCCATGTTCTTTTTATTAAATAGAAATATGCTAACTCTATGTCTGTTCTTATTTTTATTTAGTTTTACTGGTCTATAAAGTACAAGTCAGAGAGCCACTCCCCAAAATGAGTATTTTAGTCTTTTATAACCTTCAGAGACATAGGACAAAATTAATTTTCCTAACTCAAGATTAAAAAAAAAATGAGCTAAAAAATGCAACAACTAAAATAATGGAAGTCAAATAATATCATTTTGGGGGTTGTTTTAATATTTAAGAGCAGCAAAAAGCTGCTATGTGAAAGTATCTATAAAACCAAGTCTGAAACAAAAAGTAACATGAAGGCATCATGAGCCAAACCTGTGAGATGGCCTGAAATTTTATCCTATACCAAATGGCTGGTGTTCACTAGATACACACAACCCGATGCAATCCCTGTTTGCACAATATGGCAACTGGCGTTATACTGGCATTGCCTCAGGGGAGGCCCCATTGACAGCTATAGGAACAATTTAATTCTCACTTTTTTTTTTTTATTTTAGTTGTCACCAACAATGCCTCCACCTTCTGGCTTAGCATCTCAATATTAACTTAAAACCATGAAACGAGAACTTAATCAAGGAATGATTGGGGATTTGCTTTGCAGCAGCTGAGATATTAAAGGTGAGGTCAGAGCAAATATTTGTTGGTGGGGGACAGCAATTAGGTTCAGACAGAAGGTACAGAACTGCAGTGTTAGCTACATCTGTTCATAGCTGTGCCTCATCTCAATTAATGAAATATGTATACATTACATCATAAGAATGTATAAGGTTGAGGGTTCTTGCAAAATAGTCTAGACTGGGGCCCTCGTGTTGGCACTGTTGATATCTACAAAGATTGCAAGTGGCTTGTTCCAGAAAAATGCTAGTTCTCTTGTGTTTTATAGCTGCTTCTTTCCTTCTTCTCCTTCACTATCATTGTTATTATTAATTACTATTATTATTTCTTATTCTTATTCTTCTTTTAAACTATTACCTGCCTCTGCCACAAAGCCATATTCAAGAGTAATGTGTGACCCAAGTAACAGAGAGTACCACTTCTCAACACCATGAATGATTACAGGCTATACAAGAATTATTGTTCACTTATAAAAAGCAGTGCCATAGAAATATAAGAAATAGGGCTCTGAGTTGAGAGACAAGTTTAGTCCTAACTTTATTACTCTCCAGCTGGATAACTTTAGACATGTAAATATCCGATGCTTCTATTTCCATATCTGGACAATGTTGTCAATGTTCATTCTATATTTCTTACAAGGCACTTGTGAGCATTAAATTTTTATTAATATTTTAAGGTCTGAAACTTCTGAACTAAAATCTTTTTCCTCTTAAAAAATGGAAATTGTTGTCTTTTACTTTTTGCGGCTATAATAGATAGGTCTAATTGGATCCCTACATTATAAAGATGAGGAAAAACTAAGATCTAGACCAGTAATTTTTCAGGGATCGGCACATCAGCCTCACCAGGAATGCATATACATGCCCTGCCCCCAGACCCCCTGAATCAGAATCTCTTGGGGGTAGTGTCCACCTAGGAAGCTCTACCAACGTTTCCAACAGTCACTCAAGTCTAGAAAGCATGGGTCTAGACTGCCTATTGACAGAGAACAGAGTATGGAGGCAGATCCAGCACTAAATCCCATAGCCTCTAAAGTCTAACCCAGATCATTCCATCAATCTCTACTTTTAACCTTAGTCTTTAGAATAAATACTATTGTTTTCTATACACGTTTCACTATTTTAAAAAATACAAAGGAATATTACATTGTGTGTATATAACACATCTTCTTTATCCATTCATCTATCGATGGATACTCAGGTTGCTTCCATATCTCAGCTATTGTAAATGATTCTGCAGTAAACATAGGGGTGAATCTACCTTTTCATTTTCATTTTCTTTGAGTAAATGCCCAGTGGGAGGATTACTGGATTATATGATAATACTATTTTTAATTTTTGAGGAATCTTCATATTGCTCCCATTGTGGCTGTACCAGTTTGCATTTCCACCAACAGTGCATGAGGATTCCTTTTTCTCCACAACCTCACCAACACTTGTTATTTGTCTTTTGATTTCAGTGATTCTAACAGGTGTGAAGCGAACTCTGTGTTTTGATTTGCATTTCCCTGATGATTTGTAATGCTAAGCATCTTTTCATATGTGTGTTGGCCATCTGTATGTCTTCTTTGGGAAAATGTCTACTCAGATCCTCTGCTCATTTTTAATTTTATTATTTGTTGGGTTTTCTTGGTGTTGAGTTGGATAAGTTCTTTATATAGTTTGGATATTAACCCTCTATTGGATATATCATTTGCAAATATCTTCTCTGATTCCAGAGGTTACCTTTTTGTTTCCTTCACTGTACAAAAGCTTTTATTTTGGTGTAGTCCCAATATTTTAATTTTACTTTTGCTTCCCTTGCCAGAGGATACATATCTAGAAAATTGTTTCTAAGCTTGATGTCAAAAAAATTATTGCCTGTGTTTTCTTCTAGGAATTTTCTGGTTTTAGTTCTCATATGTAGGTATTTAATCCATTTTGAGTTTATTTTTGGAGCTACAAAAGACCTCAAATAGCCAAAGCAATCTTCAGAAAGAAGAGCAAAGCCAGAGGTATCACAATCCCAGATTTTTAGATACACTACAAAGCTATAGTAATCAAAACAGTATAGTACTGGCACAAAAATAGATACATAGATCAATGGAACAGAACAGAAAGTCCAGAAATAAACCTATGCTTTTATGGTCAATTAATCTATGACAAAGGAAGCAAGAATATGCAATGGAAAAATACAGTCTTTTCAACAAATGGTGCTGGGGAAACTGGACAGCTAATTCAAAATAATGGAAGTGGACCACTTTCTTACACCATACAGTTATGTTGGCTTTTAACCTCAATATTCAGAATAAGTACTATTATTTTCTTATACATATTTTACTATAAAAAAAAACAAGAAGCACTGCAATCAGAAACAAAAAGATACTGGTTTTCTTTCTTCACTATTTCACAAGAATAGAGACCCTAGGTTTTGGTTTTTTTTTTTTTTTATCAAGAACTAAAAGCAAGAAATAGAAAAAACTATGGTATTTCCCTATCTTAAGATGTTGGCATCCTAAATTACTTCCTTAGTTCCCTTTCTTATCATGTTGTCTCCTGTCATTGTGAAACACACTCTATCAGAAACAAAATAGAAAAATAACTGCTTAAGGATTCATTGCATGCTAGAAATTGTATCTAGTCAAATTTGAATTAAATTTCTTTGCAAATAAAAATGGTATGTATCAAGGACCCGACCAAAGTATTTTAAGGAGAATTTAAGAGTTACAAATAAAGTATCAAAATGGAAATAAAATGGCTATATAAACAATATACCACTCTAAGTATTCATAACTTGATTTTCTCTCTTTTTAGAGTATTCAAATTAAATACAAAGAGAATACATAACTCAATAATAAATAACTCAATACAAGAATAAATAAATGAAGAAGGGTGAAATACAGTAAGACAATAACAGGCAAGCACTTGCAATCAATTTATTAAAATGTTCTGTTATACCAAATTATACCCATGTATTTAAGTCTTTAAAAACTAAGACAGCTGGGGTGCCTGGGTGGCTCAGTTGGTTAAGCATTTGACTCTCGATTTCAGCTCAGGTCATGATCTCCCAGTTCCTGAGATGGAGCCCTGTGTAGGGGCTCTGTGCTGACAGCGTAGAGCCTGCTTGGGATTCTCTCTCTCAAGATAAATAAATAAAAATAAAAAAAAAAACTGCCTAAAGTCTAGAATAACTGAAATCAGATGTGATTGGTTTCAAAAGGCTACGAGGATACCAAGTTATTTAGCAGAGGTTGAGAGACAAAAAAATGAAGATTCAATCAATAATTTAAAGAGAGGATCTGGTTAAAGTCAATAGTGTATGATATTCAATGCCAGCTCCTAGACAAAATCATAAGATGGCCAAATTTGCCACTGCTCTTCTCCTGGCCCTTGGTGACTATTGACTGTCCAGGGTCATCACACTAATGTCCTTACTGGACATCCATGTAGCAATCAGAAAACTTTGGTTGTATGTGACAGAATCCCAACTCATGTAAGCTGAAGTACCACAGTTAACTAGAGGCAGGGAGGTTCAAAGAATAAATAGTCTTGGGGTAGAGTTAGTTTTAGGCATGGCTGGTTTCAAGAGCTTACATGAATTTTTACTCTTTTACTCTGACCCTATCTCAGTTCTGCTTTACTCTGAATTGACTTTATTGTCACATAGGCTTTTCTGTCATGAGGACAAAATAACCTCCAGAAGCTCTGGTTTTTATTGTGACTGCTCAACAACACTAGCCTAGAGACAGACTCCTCATTAGCCCTAACTAGCTTCTTGCGAATTACACACTCATTGCTTGACAAGTCACTGTGGCCAGGGATCTAATGGCTTTATTGAGCAAATCTATATTAAGATTTCCCCTAGGACTGGGGGATGTGAACCCCAACTGAATGAAGAGTGGGGGAGAGTTGGTTTTCCCAGGAAAATCAGGGTGACCTTAGCCAATACGAATAGAGGGCAAATGAATACTAGGTCAAAACAAGTATCCACTAAAATCTATAGTTCTGGACTGTCGTCTAGGATTTAGACCCTTCCTTACCAGAAGAGAGTCCTTAACAGAAGAGTCTTATATTTCACTTCCCTTGGTGCTCCTAAGTGAATAAAACTCCTCACATACAAACTGTAGCATCATAGCTTCACCATGATGGCCTGGGAAATTCAGGGAGGGAATATTTTGGTCTTACTTACTATTATTTATGCTTAAACTCCTAGTAATGGTCGTCATTATTGCTGTTAAGTACATGTAGTTAAAATTTTCTTTCTTATTTTGAGCTGGTTATCTGCCCCTCTATGGTTTATCCAACAATTTTTCCCCTTGGAGTTGTCAGAATTATGCCTATTATGTGTTCTACATAGATCTTCGCCTCTCTAAAGACAGGTTTATACAACTGCTGTGCATAGGATATGATTTCCAGAAATTGGACATCCAACTAATTTTTACTTATGTCCATTTTGTCTCCAATAGAATGTCTGCTCTTCTTTTTCTCTTGGGCTTAATTTTGGTTGAACCTCAGATTGGAAGATATTTTAGTACTTCTGTCATCTTTATTTTGCTTGCTTGTTTTGTTTACATAGTCTCTGAAAGTCAAAGAAGTGAAAGTTCAACCAATAGTAAGCAAAGAATTGTTATCTCTTCCTAACACTTCTCATTGCCTATAGGCTTCCTATGTTGAAGAGCAACAGAAATATACCAATTTCAGCTGTGAAACAAAAATATTCTGCATTCTTGTGTAATTTTTTTGTTTCATTTATCAGATTGTTTTACTTCAAAACAAATAAACAAGCAATTTGAGTCTTACAGAGAGTGTATACTTTATAATCTTGGAGTCTACAAAAAAATTTATTTATTGCTGCAAATGGTTGGATTCCTGCTTGTGTGCCATGGGAACTGAATTTCTGCCCTAATGTTTTGGCACATCTTCAGTATACTTACCTCTGTAGGAGTGGTGTGTATCCACAATTATGCTATTTGAAAAGAATCTTTGTACTGGAAAATCCCATTGAGATGTAGCATCGCGTTTCCAAGGGTGTCTTGGGACAAGAAAGAATGGGGCAGTAATATACAACCACTTGGTTACATCATTCATACCAGAGAAATTATCATCCTACTGCTGATGGGGAACACTTGTACTTCTCTATTATCAAAGATTTTGCAGAACTGCTCAGCCCCCTCTATTCATATCATTCCAGCTGTTCTAACACAAGGATTGAAACAGATTGTTTCATTCTCTAAGCGTACATTAAAAAGGACAATGCCATCATTGGGTGGGGGGGGGGGGGGCTTTGAAGGGGTTTTTGCTCAATTTGGACTGTGTGTGGAGCAAGCTCACTGCCTTACAACAAAAGCATAAAATTCAGTGGTGACAGGCAAGTCAAAGGCTAAAGAATTCGTTAAAAGGAAGAAGCCCTAAATGTTCAGCCATAAACAACAAGAGACATCAGAAAGGAAGCAGGGAAAAGGTAAAGGAGACCGTGAGAAGGAATGTGCACTGGCTCAGCACTGCATCCTTTTATAATCCTTTGGGAAAACTCACTCATAAGGCTCCAACGGCTCTTTCCTGAATTTGTCCTACATCAAAGAGCCACAAACTTGCTCTCGCTTGAGTTGTTTTTAGTACCTTTTAAGTGTACATATATTTTTTTAATTTTTTAATACCAAAATGTTAAAATTTGTTTGAAGCCAAGTATCTTGTAATTTCTTTCCATGTGATCTTGAAGCATCAGCCTTGTTCTGTCCTTGGGAATCTTTCATTTCTTCATATAATATTCCTGTTTCATTTTATTTTCTGTACATATCACAAATATCTACCAGCCTTTCTTATTATGCTTTCTTTTCAATTCCTATTCCTATTTTCCTTAATGTCGAATAGAAAAATACATATTTTCACCCCAGTCTCCATACCAATGTCAGCCATTGCAAGTTAATCACGGAAAGTTTATAGTGAATGAATAATTTTCAATATATATAACATGAAGTCACCACCAAGGGTGCAGTATTGAAAAATGAGATAAAACATTTTCATATCCTGATCAGGACTGTGAAAACTCATGAAACAAGAAGGCTGTCAAAATATTTCTGCGATGTGAATTTTGTAAAGAACATATCTTTATACTTGGTCAATAGTGACAGCAAAATTGATTCTCAATTCAAGATCATTGTAGAGGGAAATATTAGGGAAATATTTTATCTTCAGTTTGGCTCCCCTATAATCCCCAAGTATATATGGATTTAGTTCTTAAAGATTCTCATTGATTTTTGCAAGTGGTAATTTTCAGACAATTTTTATTATATTTTATTGTAAGCTATAGAAATGGATATAGTCTCTGCTCTTCCTTCTTCTTCCCCTTACCCACATTTCATATTTAAGACCGGTACTAGTGTTAGCAGGAGGATTTGGTTTCACCTGTGAAAGGGAGACACTGTTACAAGCTGTTACTTTTATTTGGAAAGTTCTCTTTTGAGTGGCTGGTCTATCAGATCACATGCCAGCTCACTTTTCCCTCCCACAATACTAATAAGTCTGAGGTTTTCTTCCTTCTAATTTAATAAACAAAAAGAATCCTTGAAGCTCACACATGGTCAATTTTTTTCATGATGGGTAGACTACATAGGGCATTGGTCCTATCTGAAATTATTAATCAAGATATATTTATCTAGCATGTTCTCTTTCCTACATGTACTAGAAATCATGCAGTGGAGACAGGTGGCTATATTCAGGATTTAATGATCCTAATCATGGCCACATACACATATACCTCAAAGATATTGTGAGTTCAGTTCCAGTCCACTGCCATAAAGTGAATATCATAATACAGCAAGTCAAATGAATTTTTTAGGTTCCTAGTGTATATGAAAGTTATGTTCATACTATACTATAGTCTATTAAGTGTACAATAGCATTATGTCTAAAAAATGTATTTACCTTAATTTAAAAATACTTTATTGCTGAAAAATGCTATCATCTGAACTTTCAATGAGCTTTCCTTTTGCTGGTGGAGGGTCTTGCCTGGATGTTGATGGTTGTTGACTAATCTGGGTGAGGGATTGCTGAAGGTTGGGGTGGCTGTAGCCATTTCTTAAAATAAGGCAACAATGAAGTTTGCCACATCATTGGACTCTTCCTTTTTTTTTTTTTTTTACATGTCTAATTTATTTTTGAGAGAGAGAACACATGTGCAAAGAAGGGAGGGGCAGAGAGAGAGAGAGAGAGAGAGAGAGAGAGAATCCTAAGCAGGCTCCAGGCTGTCAGCACAGAGCCTGACAGGGCTTGAACTTGTGAACTGTGAGATCATGACATGACCTGGGTCAAAACCAAGAGTCAGATGCTTAACTGACTCAGCCACCCAGGTGCCCCAATGGATTCTTCCTTTTTTGAACAATTTCTCTGTAGTGTGTTACCCACAATAGAACTCCTTTCAAAACTGGAGTCAATCCTTTCTAGCCCTGCTGCTGCTTTATCACCTAAGTTTATGTACTATTCTAAATACTTTGTTGTCATTTCAACAGTTTCCATAGCATCTTCATCAGGAATAGTTTTCATCGCAAGATAGAAACTTTCTTTATTCATCCATGAGAAGCAACTCCTCAACCATTTCAAGTTTTTTCATGAGATTGTAGCAACTCAGTCAGATCTTCAGGCTTCACTTCTAATTCTAGTTCTTTTGCTATTTCCACCACATCTGCAATTACCTTCTCCACTGAAGTCTTGAACCTAAAGTCACCCATGAGGGATGGAATCAACTTCTTCCAAACTCCTATTCATGTTGATATTTTGACCTCTTCCCATGAATCACAAAAGTTTTTAATGGAATCTAGAATTGTGAATCCTTCCAAGGTCTCAAAGGACTTTTCCCAGATCCATCAGAGGAATCACTATCTATAACAGTGGTAGCCTTATGAAATATATTTCTTAAACAATAAGAAAAGTCTAAATTACTCTTTAATATATGGGCTACAGAATGGATATTGTGTTAGCAATCATGTAAACATGTCATTAGCAATCATGTAAAACAGTCATTGTATATCTCCATCAGAGCTCTTGGGTGACCAGGTCTGAAAGCAGTAGTGTTCTGAAAGAAATCTTTATTTTTAAGCAGTAGTACAGGTGAAACCAAATGTAAGCAGCGGGCTTACATTGTTCAATGAAACATGTTTTAAACAAATGTGCTGTCATCCACGCTTTGTGGGTCCATTTATAGAGCATAGAAATAGATTCAACAAAATTATTAAGAGCCCTAGAGTTTGGAGAATGGTAAATGAGCACTTCAAGTTAAACGAAATGCTTCAAATTAAAGTCACCAGCTGCATTAGCCCCTAAAGAGAGTCAGCTTGTCCTTTGAAGCCAGGTATTGACTTCTCCTCTTTAGCTATGTAAGTCCTAGATGGCTGCTTCTTTCAAAGAAAGGTTGTTTCATCTATATTGAGAATATACTGTTTAATGTAGCTACCTTCATTCATATTCTTAATTAGATTTTCTGGATAATTGGCTAAAGCTTTCACATTAACACTCCCTGCTTCACCTTGCATTTTTTTGTTATGGAGGTGGTTTCTCTCCTTAAACCTCATGAACCAATCTCTGCTAGCTTCACATTTTTTAAAATTCTTTTTTGTTTGTTTGTTCGCTTGTTTAAGCTTATTTATTTATTTTGAGAGAGAGACAGCATGCATGTGGAGACAGAATCCAAGCAGGCTCTGTGCCATCAGCATGGAGCCCAGCATGGGGCTCAATCTCATGAAACCTGAGATCATGACCAGAACTGAAATGAAGAGTCAGATGCTTAACTGACTGAGCCACCCAGGTGCCCCTTCACACTTTCCTTCTGCACTTCCTCACCTCTCTCAGTCTTTGCAGAATTGAAGAGAAGCTAGGGCCTTGCTTTGGATTAGGCTTTGGTTTAAAGGAATATTGTGGCTGGTTTGATCTTGTATTCAGGCACTAAAACTTTCTCTGCATCAGCAGTTAAGCTGCTTCACTTTCTTATTATTCATATGTTCACTAGAGTAGCACTTTCCATTTCCTTCAAGAACTTTGTCTTTGCATTCACAACTTGGCTCACTGGTACAGGAGGCCTAGCTTTTGGTCTATCTTGGCTTTCTACTAAGCTCATCATTTCTCGCTTCTGATTTAAAGTGAGAGATGTGCAGACCTTTCACCTTTCATTCAGAAGCCATTGTAGGATTACTCACTGGCCTCATTTCAATATTGTTGTGACTCCAGGAATAGGGAGGACGGAAGAGAGAGAAAGATGGGAGCGGCGGTCTGTGGGGCAGTCAAAACACACACATTTATCAAGTTTGCCCTCGTGTATGGGTTTGGTTCATGGTGCCCCAAAACAATTACAATAGTAACATCAAAAACTGCTGATCACAGATCACCATAACAAATAACAGTGAAAAGGTTTGAAATATTATGAGAATTACTGAAACCTAACACAGAGACATGAAGTGAGCAAATGCGGTTAGAAAGATGGTGGAGAAAGAGTTGCTGGACAAAGGATGGCCATCAACCTTCAGTTTGTAAAACAACAGATATCTGTGAAGTGCAATAAGGCAAAGCACAATAAAACAAGGTATGCCTGTAATCACAACAAATATGGCAATGTTTGTTTAATTATGGTGCACACATACAAGTTATCTGTGGGAGGACACGGAAGAGAAGGGTTTGAATGTCTTGACTGTGGCTACAAACTAAGTACTAGGCAGTAAACTGAGGCGATTCCATTATTCAAGGAGGACATTTAGTCTAAAAGTAGATACCTGGGGAAGTTCCTTGACTTGCTGACTTGGGTTTCATGATTATAAACAGAGTATACTATACTCATTCTGTGATAGGTTAAGTTCCCAGCCTACAGAAGCTTCCTGGCATTTTTTTTCTAGATCAAACTGCCTTTATATTTCTATTGTTTTCATTCCAACAAACCCACCTCCTCGATATCTGTGGCCAATATTGAACACGCACAGACACGCACACAGGATGAAAATCTCATTTAGGAGAAACAGAAATTAACCCCAAAAACTATCCAAGTTTTTCTTTCAAATGGTGAGTCATTTCTGCCTCTAATTTTTCATGTTTCCTGAATTCTTACTCATTATGTTGCTACTGAAAGCATACCTTTATTTTTCTTTTTAATTTTTAGCATTTATTCATTTTTGAGAAACACAGCAAGACTGAGCAGGGGAGATGCAGAGAGAGAGAGAGACACACACACAGAATCCAAAGCAGGCTCCAGGCTCTGAGCTGTCAGCACAGAGCTGGATGTGGGGCTCGAACTCATGAACCATGAGATCATAACCTGAGCTGAAGTCAGACGTTCAACTGACTGTTCTACCCAGGCGCTCCCTGAAAGCCATACCTTTAAATCTAGCTTGGGTTCCTCAAAGTCCTTTCCCCTTAACTCCCCACCTTCCCAAAATACCCACAACACATTGCTAATTTGGTTTTGTCTATGGAACTGTGAGCTTGTGAATCATAAAGCAGGGGTATTGGCCAGCCAAAGAAGTTTGGATGTTCCTCTCCTTACATGCCATAGTGGCCACCCTACCACTAGAAGTGGCTTCTAGTACATCTAGAAAGTACCAGGATGGGGGAAGAACAGATCTTACATTGGTCCATAGAGGATAGAGTATATTTAAATACATGATAACCATCAAAACTGCAGTCTTTACATGTCTACCTGCCTCACTGATGCTTGAGGACCCAGTAAACAGATGCATCTATCCTTTCCCACCGAAACCTCTAATGCCTTTTCACCATAGTAACTAAATTAGTAACTTCGTGTTAAGGTGAGCAAGGCAGACCAATGGTTGTGTGAATAAAATACTAGCAATTATTTTTGCTTGTTTCACTTTCCCTTTAAATTCTATTGTCTGAGTAGCATATTTATAAATGTAATAGAAAATAAACACCCAAATAAATATAAATTGCAAAGGAATGACCCCAGTATTTTTATGGCTTCAAAATAGTTGGAAGTCTCAATTCCTGATTACTTTCTGATAATATGCATTTGGGGAATGTGCTCAGCAGAGTGAAAGCTTCTTCCTCACCTTACTAAAACCTCCTCAGCAATAATGCGACTGGTAGGGAAAGGAGAGGATTCTAATAGGTTTTGTTTTGGTCTGGTTTGTTTTTTTCTTTCTTTTCTCCTGACCTACTTTGTATACAGCACCAACTTTTCCACCAGCCTTCCTTCTGTTTTCCTTGTTCGAGGAGCTGAGCAGAACAAAGACAAATCCTATGATGGAATAAAGTGTCCCCTTTCCTTCTGCTCTCTTTAAGAGAAATTGGATGTTTTGAGGTATGTTCCTGATCTGTGATATGAATAGGAAAGCCAAATCCTCTACTTATTAAACATCTTGACATCTCCTGTCGAGACCCTATTCTTGGGCATGGGAGGTAAGGCTCAAATGTTACATACAGGGAAATCCTTATATCCTGAATTGAATTACTAACCATTTCTAACCCAAAGGAGCTGGATTTCAAACGTAATGTTTGCATTACTTGACACAGTTGTTTTTTTTTTTTTTTTTTTTTTTGCCCTTCCCTACTTCTGTTTAAAGACTGTTGGAAATCAGAAAGAAACATCATGAGATCTGCTTTATTCTTTAATTCACCATTCAGCTGCACAGTATCTTACATTTAATAGCCATTCAATGAATATTCATAGATTTGACAGGACTTGCTTTAAGATAGTGCTTTAAACCAAGGCTTTGGTTCTTCAGGATTAGCGTGAGTCAGAATCACCTGGAGAACTTGTCAAATCAAAGATTACTGAACCTCAGCCCCAGAGTTACTGATTCAGGAGGTCTGGGGAGGGACCCTAGAACCTATATTTCTACCAAATTCCTAAATGATGATGATGGCTGCTAATTAAGGATCACACTTTAAGAACCACGGATCAAAGAAGTGTAATATATATACATATACATATGTAATATACATATACATATATACACATATTCTCTGTAAGCATAGACAAGGCAAGACCTAGAAATAGACTGGGGTAATCATTTTATAAGTGAAGAAAAAAGTTCAGAAAGACTGTTCTAAGTGTTCAGGGAGGTTGAGTACGTTTGCCCTAAAGCCAAATAGCTCCAAAATCGTGAAGTTCATATTAGCACCCAGATTAATTGTTTTAATTCTATTCCCCGTCTTCCACCCCACATCTCTATCTATTGTTGAGGTTTCAGTTTTGTGATGTCCGCAGACTACTTAGAGGACAAACAAGCAGCCCATCATCAAGGGAGTGGGGCTTGAGCTGGAATTAGAACACCTAGGTTCTAGACAACTTTTTCTACTAATTACCTACCCCACCCTCACCCCACTCCCACCAAGATGCAAGGCCGCCTTCAACAGCCAGACCAACCTGGTGCTTTATGCCTCCTGCCTGTACTTCCAGGACAACTTGGCCTTTGAAGCGCTCCGTGGGTCCTTCCCGCACCAGCCCCGGTTGGAGAGGGAGGAGAGGGAACTCCCCGAGGAAGAAGACCAGGTGGCCGCGGTATCTGCGTAGCCGCATAGCCTCCGCAGAAACCAAGCTCCAGGACTGCCCGCTGCGAAGCACCGCGAAAGCTTTGGCTTGCACCTTCCAGCTGGAGAAGCTAGTGACCAGCTTCCTTTATCAGCAACAGCTGGCCACTGATGGGAACGACTCCCACCTGTGGCAGCTCCCGAAGCGTCCCTCCCTTCACAAGCAGGTCAAGTCCTTCAAAGAGTATGCAGCTCTCACCAAGCTGAGTTGGATGGGGGCCCTGCGCAGGATGGCAAGCCCAGCATGGTGCACAGCAGGAAGAACTTGTCCACCTTCCACGTAGCCACAGGGTGACTCCCCTCACCCCCCCATCACCATGCTGGGCATGCATACCGTAACATTGCCCTTGAAAAACATTCACTTAAAATTTTCTTTCTTCCAAGTTTACCATTCCTTTCAATAAAGGTATATGGTTCCTAAATTAAAAAAAAAAAAAAAAAATGGAAGCAAGAGAGGTAATCTTTCCCTGCCTGCGATTCATTCCTGAAAATGATAAACTCTGCTTTATCTTCCTCATAAGAGTGTGTGAAGATCAAATTTCATAATGTATTTGCAATTAAATCTATTTGTTCATACCTACCTCATTGCAGAAAGAATGTAATAGTTTAGTATATAAAAAATAATTTAGAAATCTAAAAGTGCATTAGAGATTTAAAGTCTAATTTAGGCAGAGTGATTATAACTTGTATTATTTTAGTTTAAAAGTCTATGAATTAAATACAGAGATTAGATTAATTGTTAATATTTAAGACACTTAGAGTAAGTTTTAAAATAAAGAATATGGAATGACCCAGCTAGGGATATAATGCACTTTGGAACTAGTAAGAATGAGGGAAAATGCTACAAGTGCTTCCATATTCTGAAATAAGTACACAATTCTGGTATGAGGAAAGGAACATCAGTAATGCAGCTGTTTCCCCAAAGGGGGGGCGGGGGGATATTTTGATTCAACCTTTCTCCTACCGACTTCCCTTCTTTCTTCTCTTCGATTTCTTTCCAAAAAGTTTTGAAATATCTGTCTTCTGAACTTCATATTTGTTCGACATTCTCATGTAATTTCTTTCACATCTACTAACAGATATTCTAAATGGAATATAAATTTAAAGCATTTCTCCCAGTGACTCCAATAACCCGTACTTGCTAGGGAGTACATGAATGCATTACTTCTAGAAGCCCAGCCTTCATCTGGTTACGTTCACTTTCATTTAACTCAATTGAACCACAGAATATTGAAGCCAAAAGCTACCTTAAGACAACACCACGTCCCCACTCCCTCGTTTCACAGATGAGGAAGAAAGGAACATAGACTAGCGGTTAATGTCACACAGCTACTTAGTAACGAGGCTTGTACTAGAAGTAAGGGATCTACCACTCCCATGACAACTTTCTCTTGGCCATACCATGCTACTCCCTCTGGAGTCTGCACCTTTACCTGGGAAACTAAGAAACAGGTTAGAGCCAAATCAAAGGCCTCACTGTGAGGCAGAAGTTCCAGAAAAAAGTGCAGAAGGTACAGAAAAAAAAAAAAAATCGATGGAACCAGACAATGTGCCGTGGAACCCTGAACTGATTTACTTAACACTGACCTGAAACGTGTGGCTTTACCTCAGTTAGCCCTAACTCAATTGTTATGAAGTGGGGACCAAAAATACCCATATTAGAAGGTTGATGGTGTAACAGACTATGGTCCACTCTGCCCACAATATAGTAGGGAAATAATATATCCTCACTCTGTTCCTTATTTCTCACACTGTTCCATCTTTCTTCAAGTACTATCTGCCACCAATCAATATTTCTCTCCTTTGCATCTATAGAATTCAATTCTTGGAGGTTCCTTCTCGCCTCTGTGACTTTTCCTTTTGCACCCCCTATGATAGTTTTCCCTTCCCTTTCAGTCCTTCCCGTTCACCCTTCCCCTTCTCCCCTATGCTTTCACAAACTTCTTCTGGGGTGCCCACAATGAGTGGGGATTGCTTACAGGGAAAAGGTGATGCCAGCAGTACCCTCTCCCCCACCCCATATCACCTTCCTCTGTAGTTTGAGGACACTTTCAACAGTGCTTCTAATATTCTTTTAGTAACCAAGAGCCATTATCCAGGCATTTGGAAAACGGCTAATGACAACCTGCCTGAAAATGCCTCAACAGAGTGAATATTAAACTTCAGAGTTTTTATTCAATTCTTGTTTCATCCATTGTATGTGCAGTTTTAAAAAGCCTTCATTACGTACCTGTTGCCTCAGCAAAATATGTGACACTTGTCTGAATTCCACTTTGACCTTCCACCACAGTTGAAATACCAAGTTTGAAAGAACATGTAGAAAGAAAGAATATTCTTAAGAGATCCAGAGAATCATTCACTTGAAAATTTCTCCATTATTTTGCAACTCTAAGAAGTCGCCAACATCATTGCGAGATTTGGCTTGTACACCTGGAAAATATGAGACTTGAATATTTCATGTTGACACTCAGGCTTCTCTTCCCTTGGGGATGGGGAGAGAGGCTGAAGTGCATGTGTTAATCTTATTGCTGGACTGTAACTCAGCATATGCCACAGGGGCTTCCTGATGGCCTCTTTCTTTCGATATTTACCCCCTACCTTTTCATGCAAAATGAGTTTATGTAGCTGTTCATATTATTGGAACAAAGTATTGCTCAGGGTCAGCTTTAGCCCCAGGTAAAGGAGGCAGATGTTTTATAGGTTTTGTTTTTTTTTTTTTTTTAAGTCCAAAAGCCTCCTACAAAAAAAAATTTTTTTTTTGTAATAGCTCTCTTGAAATCCCCATATTAGTCACTTCTGTGGAATGAAGCAGTGAGAAAAAAAAATTATCTGATAAAATATACAAGCTATCTTGAAGACATGACACATAAAGCCCCTTTTACTTACTGATCAAACTAGATAGTCACTTAGAAGAACTGAAGAGAAGAAAAATGTGATAAGAAAGAGGAGGAAAAACAAGGCTTGGAGCATGTCCAAACTTAGAAAGGCAACAATATCTAAACAGTTGAAGGGGATGAGAGAAAGGAGATACCCCCAGATATACACGTCCTGATTTGAAAATGATTGCTTAGGACCAACCCTGATGCTGTATATTTCTACTTCCATCTGTCCGTCCATCCAGCCAGCCATCCATTTAACAAATGTTTATGGAGTAACTTTGAGTGAAACGCCGTGATGTTACATTAAGAATACAGAGATGAAAAGTGTCTCAAGGCATTACTCTTAAAAACATACAAAGGAATAAAAGTGTCTACGTAAAATTTACATATCAGAGTCCTAGATGCTGTAATACATATCAACTGATGGGGCTATAATAAGAATGAAATTTCTTATCTTGTGACAGACATTGTTCTATAAATGAAGTATTCATTTACTCCTTCCAATAATGCTTTCAGGTAGATACTATTATTAAGTCCATTTTACAGATAAGAAAATGATGATAGACCTTAAGTAACTTGCCCAAATCCTATGGATAAAAGGAGACAGGATTAGGATTTTGAACCCCAGTTCTCAAACTCCAAAAGACATTTTCTATATCTCTTAGCTCTCAAGAGTACCCAGGGTCAGAGCACAACTAAATAAAATCTTACAGAACTAAATATGAGAAATATTGCCCAGATTCTTCACGGTCTTCTCTACTTGAATTTTCAGCGAGTCAGGAAGGAAATAATATTTCTTCACCTAAAATTGGGAAGAATGTATGGTTATTATAGTCATTGCTTCATTCCCTGCTGCCACAGTATCATGAACATGACTGCTTGCTAGCTTAAACATCAAGGTTATTCATTGTCAAGCTATATCCTCATGGATGAAAAGGGTGGGTAGGACACCTTTGAGCTATTACGATTTGGTCATTTTCATTATGAGTAGAGATAAGCGCTTGGACATTTCTTAGGCTCACAAAAGAGATAGATGATAAAAAAAAAATAGTTTAGGGAGGCCAGTGAAATTTGTGAGCAAGACCACTTTTGTCAGGGTATGGGGAGGAGACCTAGGAGACTGAGGCATCTAATTTGATACACTTATAAGCCACAAACATGTCTGAATGACCAAGAGCCAGCCATCACCACAAAATAACCAGGGTAGGTCCGGAGTCAGCAGGGAAGAGCTGGGAAGAAGGCCAGGCCAATAATGAAAGGGGGCATTAAGGTACACATTAAACTCTCCAAAGGGGGAAAAAATAAGCAAAATTTCCAAGACATCCCTAACGAAAAGTTGAAGTATTAACATTTTTGCTAAAGTAGCAAAAATGGCAAATTTGCTGGTTTCACTAAGTACATTATATTGCTCCCCCCCTTTCTTTTTCCTTGAAGTGGGGAGGTGGAAAAGCTTCACTGAGCAACAGTGAAGATGTAAGAGACTTTTCAGAAGTGGTGCATCAACCAATTACTTGGAGTTTGAAGGGAGCAGTTTATTTTTCTGGCACTGAGAAATCGGCATATTTGGAGCTGGCATCCAATGGCTTAGTCCCGCTCCCCGAGCGATTTGGGATTCCAGATGGGAGAGAAGCTGTCTTCTTTCAAGGAGTAAAGCTGCCACTGGAACCCAGGGCACTTGATTGAAATTTCAGACATCTGATTTTGTCAGAGTTCGGATCCCTTTCCTTTGAAATGCCCTGCCTTAATAACCGCTTTAACCCATTGCCAATCTCGCCCGGCAAGCATGCCTCCCTATGATTGGGAAAATTAATGAACAGGCACTGGCTAATATAATTAAACCCAAACACTCCTGATTCCAGCATTGAGAAAAAGCCATCGCCCTGATTTTCTCTTGACAACACACAAGTCTTGCCATCCCCGAACTGTTTAATTATTGAAATGAACTGTAACAGGACACCGGATAGGGGCAGAGGTCGCGGAACAGTACTGGAAGTCAGAAATCAGGCAGGGGCTGACACAGAGCCAGCCAGCGCCTCCGGCTGCAGCCTCAAACCCACACGCTTTTTCTCAGGCAGCCAGCCTCTGATAGGTAGGGTGATAGCGGGACTCACTTGTTAGGATTCCAAAGGTCCAACGGTGCTTGCTTGTTTTAAGACAAGCCAAAATATGCTCGGTGACCACCAGGACACTGCGATTCCCATGCCCTGCCACATTCCTCCTCTCCAATCCCAGGCGGTTTTTTTTTTGTCTCCCTACGTGCAGTCCAGGATGTAGACAAAATGAATTCCAAGTGACCTATGTGGGGGTGGATTTTTTTTAGAAACAAACAGCAAATTAAGAGGGGGGAAAAAATCCTGTTCTCACTTTTTTTTTTTTTTTTTTTTTTTTTTGGAAGGGAGTGTATATGTTTATTTTCTCAGAGACACTTTCTGGCAATGACAAGAGAACTCAGTTCTATTGAAAGTATCTTATTTTCCCCCAACTTGAACATACTAAATATCAGCCCCCTATTTTGTTTCACTTCCTTTTCTGCCTCCCAGGCCTAACTGAACCTATGACAATTACTTTCTGTAAACAGAGATGCCCAATTTTTTTTTTAATTTTTTAAACATTTATTAATTTTTGAGAGACAGAGAGAGACAGAGAGTGAGTGGGGGAAGGACAGAGTGAGAGGGAGCCACAGTAATGCAAAGCAAGCTCCAGGCTCTGAGCTGTCAGCACAGAGCCCGATGTGGGGCTCGAACCCAGGACCGCGAGGTCATAACCTGAGCCGAAGTCGGACGCCCAACCAACTGAGCCCCCAGGCACTCCGAGGTGTCCAATTTTCTATGATTCTAGAATAGCAGCATTTCCTGGAAAGGTAGGGATTTTTTTTTCTAATATGTCATAGTAATATTTAAAGTATTACCAAAGATGATTGGGGGGAAATAGCTGGAAAAGCTTGCTGGCAATATTAGATCTAGGCAAATCAGAGTAAAGGTGTAATTTTCAAATATGTTAGTATTTAATATTCAAGATTATTACTTAACAGTCGAGAAAAGTTATAAAAATAAGTGTATTCAATGGTTTGATAAAAAGATAATGTTTAAATATTTTGTGTGTTCTGAATTACAAATAGAACTTCTCTTTTATTTTTTATTTAAAAAAATTTTTTAACGTTTATTTATTTTTGAGACAGAGAGAGACAGAGCATGAACAGGGGAGGGGCAGAGAGAGAGGGAGACACAGAATCCGAAGCAGGCTCCAGGCTCTGAGCTGTCAGCACAGAGCCCGACATGGGGCTCGAACTCACGGACCGTGAGATCATGACCTGAGCCGAAGTCGGACGCTTAACTGACCAAGCCACCCAGGCGCCCCTAGAACTTCTCTTTTAAAGAAAAAAAAAAAGTATCAGAAGTAACAGGGTTTTCTGTAGCACCAGACATGGCCTGACATAAACCTGTCCTCAATCTTTGTATCCTACACCATTCTCTTGGATGTCATTCCTCCCTCACTCCATGTCTAGTGCCAATGGAACCTGTTATTTCTCTCACCTTATTAAAACTCGTTCTAAGGCTAAGCAATGATAAAGCCTTAAAGGGGCTTACTAATCTTTTAATTATAGAACTTGGATATGTGGTCTCTTTTTAGGACCAGCAAAGGTAACAGGAGGACAAGATATTACTGGATCTGCATACCATTTTTAGCCAAACGGAACACATAAGCAATTAATGATTGCACTGGGACAAGAAGCTTGAGGAGAACTATCCCAGGTAAAAGGGACGTCTTCTGTATTTATCTAAATATTGGATAGTGAAGAAAGTCATGTTTAGAAATACATTAGATGGCTGTATCCTGTTATTTTCCTAACCAAACTAACTGTCCCCTTTCTGTTTTATTACTGCCCCCATCCCTTAAGCTGAACTCCCAGATCAACACTGCCAGCTTTCAGGGTCTCAACTCAACCTTTGCCATCTCCGGACATTCTCCAGTCTTTCTGGATAGATTTGCTGAGAACGGGTGAGACTTTGGTGTTTCCAGGCCAGCCTCCCAGAGTAAGAACTCTTTGCCATCACTCAGATCCTCTGTCCCCATCTAGCTGCCTGGGAGCTAAGAGTCCCCGTGTGATCAAATCTTCATAGTTTATGCATGGTCCCGTGGGTGAAACAATAAGGACACGTGAAATGCAGTAGGACTGTCACAAGCTGAGTAGTACAAGAATTTAATACCATTGGAAGAAGTCTTATTCAACATAGTATGACAGTGCCTAGAGAAGAAATCGGGCACAGTCATAGTGAATTTAGTTCTAGCTGTCTCCAGATACAAATATGATAACAAAAACATCCCTAGCAGTTCCTTTCGATAAGTTTGGTGAAAAGGTAAAGAATGGCTAGCAGTGATTTCCAAACTTTAGTGTTTGTAAGAATCAATGGGACCATTTGAAAGAGTTCCTGGGTTCCATCCTTTAGCAAAATTGATTAGATGCCCAAGAATCAGTATGTACAATAGGCACATCAGGTGATTTGGACGTCAGGGGTCCATGGAGCCAAGAGCACTGGAAAAAGTCTTCATTGTTTCTCAATTATTCTCTTGCCAACACACAGAATGCCCTGGGCCTGTAAGTAGCTGCTTTTGTTTGCCTACAAGCCCTCCTGTATTAGGGAGGATGCACAGACCTACCTAAGGCTGGAAAAGAGACTTCTGCACTCCTATGCAACGGTATAGTGTCCATCTGGGAAAAGGGACCACTTTTGGCCCAGACTTGAAATGAAGGACTCAGATCAATCTCCAGAGAAATAATGTTGAGTATAGCCTAAACCCCATTCAAGGAGAAACTGCTATTCCCTTTATGATTCTGCTTTGGCAAACAGAAGTCAGAATGCAGCCCAGCTGCCCCAGCCATGTACAGGAACAGACTACAGAAAATATGAATGGAAATTGCTGGTAGGGAGACATCTGAATTTTTCAAACAAGGTGAATTTTCCTCCTGCTTCTCTAATTTAACATTCCAAGATGAGAAGAAAGCTGGCAACTGAAAACTGTACTTAATCCATTCTTTAAATAGCATGACAGTGTTTTTCATTTCTCTCCACACTGCATTTTGTTGTTTTTGTCTCAGAGGCTTTAACACAGGGCCAGGACTTGCACTGGGAGGCCTGCGGATTACAGGAAATAATGACCTGTATATATTTAGTTGTTCAAAGGAAATTAGAGTAGCCTGATTTTTATTATTCCCCATTGCCCTCCGTTCTCTGGTGTAATAACTTGCCCTGTTCTCTAATTTACTTTTACATCATCAGAAATGTATACCATTTAGTCCGGATTCTCCCATGACCAATCAGGACCTGCTTCTAGCTAGGTTAACAAAACCTTCCAGAGAATGGGACGCCTTCATAACACAGGCCAGCCAAAGACACCGAAGAGCTCATCTTTCTGGAAAGTATGTGACCTGGAGAAATTTACCCACTTCTTCCTTTCGGTAGCCAGAGACCACTATATGCCCCTGCTGTTGAATGTGACAGCTAACGTTTTTGGGACTGGTGTCGTTTTAGATTAACCTTCTCCTGTAAAAATGTGTAGGCAATTTCCTTCTATTTAATCTTCTAATTGTTTATCAGTGTATTTCCAGTGGTGCTGCCTCCCTGTGCCGCCTGTCCCTCTCACCCCATCTCTTATGAGCAATCTCGTATATTCTATTTAACGTTGATATCCGAAACCTAAAATTCATCTGCTTGTAGTTTTTAATTTAGAGGAAAAAGCTTATATATTTGAGTTTTCTTTAAGAATCATAATTAGATGTTTAAATTATGATTTCGTTGAGATTTTCTAGTTCCATAGCACATATCATCTGAATTTGCCTGCCTACTGGGATGGGGAGGGAGGGGCACAGCTGAAAATACATCTGTATTGGAGACGAACATCATAATACCTTCAGAACATTTGAAAACGTTCCTGGGTTAGTTTTTCTTTTCATTACAACTCTATATATGGTTTATAGACTCTTCAAAATGAAACTAACATTTGAAAGGTAGGCGAAACAGATTTTTGTTAGTTTCAGTGTGCTTTTGTGACAATTGATGAAGTTTTGTGGATTCTCTAAATTCCATTGCCATAGTGTGAGTTGTGTGTTCTTTCACTGGCAGGGTTTGGCAGGATAGAAATGAAGTAGTAAGTAGTTTTAATAATCACAACTTCTGAAATTCACTCCAACATGATCATATTTTAAGAGCTCAATAAATTTGGCCTTTATAAACTTTTCTTCATCCCTCCCCAAACATTTCTTTTCAGTCTGGGCAGTTGCCTCATTATTAAATAGGTTCTCTATTCCAAAACAAACTCAAGTCACTAGTATTCATTTTACTTTAATTGCCTTCAGCCTCATATATTATAAGATTAATTATTGGTTTCTTTCAGTCCCCTCCCCGTCCCTTCTGAAACAGCAGCAATCTGCCTCATTCCTACTTAAAATTTCTGAAAAAAGAATATTTTGCCTTATCATACTCTCTCAAATTTGGTGCCTCTGGATGTTCCTCACATCTTCCTAAGTCTTAACTGAATCCTCTCAACTCGCCTAGTTTAACACAATTTTTAAAACAACTGCTACTTTATAGCAACTCTAACAACCAAACCATAGTTTTATTACTGGAGCTTAGGCAGTTTCTCTTACCAAGTCAGCTGCCTTGCTCTGAATCCTAATCCTAGGTGACATGGTAACTTGGCTGGGTCTGGATTCAGAGGTCACAGAAATGCTTTTGGAATACTCTGGCTCACTAACCCTCCAAGGACCTTTGAGCCTCAGGAAATTTGGGATATGAATAGTTTATACCTCAGTGTGTATTTAAATCAGCTAATGTTTACCCTTTCCAGAGAGTTCACCAGGTGGTTGGCCATGGGGCTGGGGGCGAGGGAGGTGGATAGGGAATAATGTAGAGGAGTGAAAAAGAGAAATACTGACTCTTTTCTCTGCGGTGACAAAAAGATTCAATTGCCAAACTTCAATCAGACAATATTTATTCCAATTGATTATATTTATTCCAAAATGATTTCATAGGGAATCATGAAAACAAATATGATAGCAGGATAGACAGATGATATATTGAAGCATTTATCTCAAGATAGAAATTTGGATTTTGCTCTATGTATTTTTCTCTCTCCCTTTTCTTGGAGGTTTATTTATGGATTTTCAATTTGATTCCATTTATCTGTGTTTGTCCTTACACCAGCACCAAGCTGTCTTGACTTCTACAGCTTTATAGTAAGTTTTTAAAATAGGATTGTGAGTCCTTCAACTTTCTTCTTCTTTTCCAAGATTATTTTGAACTATTCTGGGTCCTTTAAAGTAATTTTAGGACAGTTTGTCATGTTCTGCAGAAAAATCAACTCAGATTTTGATAAAGATTGTGTGGAATCTATAGGTCAATTTGGGAAATATTGCCATCATAAAAATATTAAACATTCTTATCTATAACATCAAACATGGTTCCATTAATTTATTTTTTTAAATATGAAATTTACTGTCAAATTGGTTTCCATACATCACCCAGTGCTCATGCCAACAGTGCCCTCCTCAATACCCATCACCCACCCACCCCTCCCTCCCACCCCCCATCAACCCTCAGCTTATTCTCAGTTTTTAAGAGTCTCTTATGTTTTGCCTCCCTCCCTCTCTAACCTTTTTGTTGTTTTTTTTTTTCCTTCCCCTCCCCCATGGTCTTCTGTTAAGTTTCTCAGGAAACTTTCATATAAGAGTGAAAACATATGGTATCTGTCTTTCTCTGTGTGGCCTATTTCACTTAGCATCACACTCTCCGGTTCCATCCACGTTGCTACAAAAGGCCATATTTCATTCTTTCTCATTGCCACATAGTATTCCATTGTGTATATAAACCACAATTTCTTTATCCATTCATCAGTTGATGGACATTTGGGCTCTTTCCATAATTTGGCTATTGTTGAAAGTGCTGCTATAAACATTGGGGTACAAGTGCCCCTATGCATCAGTACTCCTGTATCCCTTGGGTGAATTCCTAGCAGTGCTATTGCTGAGTCATAGGGTAGATCTTTTTTTAATTTTTTGAGGAACTTCCACACCATTTTCCACAGTGGCTGCACCAGTTTGCATTCCCTTCAACAGTGCAAGAGGGTTCCCATTTCTCCACATCCTCTCCAGCATCTATAGTCTCCTGATTTGTTCATTTTAGCCACTCTGACTGGCATGAGGTGGTATCTCAAGTGTGGTTTTGATTTGTATTTCCCTGATAAGGAGCGACGCTGAACATCTTTTCATGTGCCTGTTGGCCATCCGGATGTCTTCTTTAGAGAAGTGTCTATTCATGTTTTCTGCCCATTTCTTCACTGGATTATTTGTTTTTCGGGTGTGGAGTTTGGTGAGCTCTTTATAGATTTTGGATTCTAGCCCTTTGTCCTATATGTCATTTGCAAATATCTTTTCCCATTCCGTTGGTTGCCTTTTAGCTTTGTTGATTGTTTCCTTTGCAGTGCAGAAGCTTTTTATCTTCATGAGGTCCCAATAATTCATTTTTGCTTTTAATTCCCTTCCCTTTGGGGATGTGTCAAGTAACAAATTGCTGCGGCTGAGGTCAGAGAGTTTTTTTCCTGCTTTCTCCTCTAGTGTTTTGATGGTTTCCTGTGTCACATTCAGGTCCTTTATCCATTTTGTGGATGGTGTAAGAAAGTGGTCTAGTTTCAATCTTCTGCATGTTGCTGTCCAGTTCTCCCAGCACCATTTGTTAAAGAGACTGTCTTTTTTCCATTGGATGTTCTTTCCTGCTTTGTCAAAGATTAGTTGGACATACTTTTATGGGTCTAGTTCTGGGGTTTCTATTCTATTCCATTGGTCTATGTGTCTGTTTTTGTGCCAATACCATGCTGTCTTGATGATGACAGCTTTGTAGTAGAGGCTAAAGTCTGGGATTGTGATGCCTCCTGCTTTGGTGTTCTTCTTCAAAATTACTTTGGCCATTCGGGGCCTTTTGTGGTTCCATACAAATTTTAGGATTGTTTGTTCTAGCTCCGAGAAGAATGCTGGTGCAATTTTTATTGGAATTGCATTGAATGTGTAGATAGCTTTGGGTAGTATTGACATTTTAACAGTATTTATTCTTCAAGTTTTCACTTTTTGCAGATGACATGATATTATACATGGAAAATCCAATAGACTCCACCAAAAGTCTGCTAGAACTGATACATGAATTCAGCAAAGTCGCAGGATACAAAATCAATGTACAGAAATCAGTTGCATTCTTATACACTAATAATGAAGCAACAGAAAGACAAAGAAACTGATCCCATTCACAATTGCACCAAGAAGCATAAAATACCTAGGAATAAACCTAACCAAAGATGTAAAACATCTGTATGCTGAAAACTATAGAAAGCTTATGAAGGAAATTGAAGAAATCATAAAGAAATGGAAAAACATATTTCCATTAATTTAAATCATCTTTGGGGAGCCTAGGTGGCTCAGTCACTTGAGTGTTCAACTCTTAGATTTGGCTCAGGCCATGATCTCACAGTCTGTGGGATTGAGCCCTACATTCGGCTCCACAGTGTCAAAGGAGCCTGTTTGGGATTTTCTCTTCCTGTCTCTGCTCCCCCCCTCCCCTCGCTCACACACACACTCTCTCTCTCTCAACATAAGCAAAGTTGAAAAACATCATCTTTAATTTCTTTCAACATTTTTTTTAGTTTTAAGAGTATAAATTTTGTACTTTATTTGATAAATTTATCCCTAAGTATTATTTTTCATTAAACTGTTTTCTTAATTTTGTTTTCAGATTGTTCATTGTTAGCGTATAGAAATATAATTGAATTTTGTATTTTGATCTTGTACGCTGTACCTTGCTGAACTCTTCATTTGCTCTAAAGTTTTAATGGATTATTCAGGATTTTCTATATATATGACCATGGCTGCTGCAAATATAGTTTTAATTTTTCTTTTCCAATCAGGTTGTCTTTTATTTCTTTTTCTTGCCCAATTTCCCTGGCTAGAACCTCCAGTAAAATGTTTAATATAAGTTGCAAGAGTAACATCTTTGTCTTCATATTAGGAAGAAAGCATTCAGTCTTTCATCATTAAAAATGATGTTAGCTAATAGGTTTTTTCATAGATGTCCTTTATCAAGTTGAGGAAGGTCCCTTCAATTCCCAGTTTATTTAGTGTTATTATCATGACAAAATGTTGGATTTTGTCAAATCCTTTTTCTGCATCTGTTGAGATGATCATGTAGTTTTGTCCTTTATTCTGTTGACATTGTGTATTCTATTACTTTAATTGCAGAAATAAGGGGCGCCTGGGTGGCGCAGTCGGTTAAGCGTCCGACTTCAGCCAGGTCACGATCTCGCGGTCCGGGAGTTCGAGCCCCGCGTCAGGCTCTGGGCGGATGGCTCAGAGCCTGGAGCCTGTTTCCGATTCTGTGTCTCCCTCTCTCTGCCCCTCCCCTGTTCATGCTCTGTCTCTCACTGTCCCAAAAATAAATAAACGTTGAAAAAAAAAAAAAAATTAATTGCAGAAATAAAACCATCCTTGTATTCCTGGGATGTCTCACTTTTTCATGGTATACCCTTTCTTTTTTTTAATTTTTTTTTAATGTTTGAGAGAGAGAGAGAGAGAGCTCAAGCGGGGCAGGTGTCAGAAAGAGAGAGAGACACAGAATCTGAAGCAGTTCCCAGATTCTGAGCTGTCAGCACAGAACCCAATGCGGGGCTTGAACTCACAAACCATGAGATCATGACCTGAGCCAAAGTCAGACGCTTAGCCGACTGAGCTACCCAGGCACCCAGCACCAAATCTTACAAATGGTACACTTCATTAATGAAGCCATCTGGATTTGGGTTTTGCTTTGTAGGAGGGCTTTGAGTTACTGAATCAAAGTCTTCACTCATTTTTATGTTGCCCTCAGCTGTATTTTTGCAGTTTGAAACATGGAGGCATTTTTCTCTTATTTGTAAAAACCAAACCTCATTGAAAAAATATCTTTGGTCTCATGATAACAAAGGAGAATGAGGATAATTTCTCCAAATGCAGTAGTAAATAAGGAAGAAGGAGAGACTTCCCTGAACTGGGGGGAGTAGGTGTACCAGGCACAATTTGTGGCATAGTCCTATGGAGGGGTCAACACATTATAGCAGGGATGTGACCAACTAAAGATACTGGACATGAAGTTTGGACTCCCACAATCTCCAGCTTTCTCCTACCTCTAGAAACCCTGGGATCTGCAGAGTCACGAGACCCACAGGTACCTGTATAAGCTGCTACAAACGGAACCTCAGTAAAATGGAATATGGATTTATGACTGATTCCTGGAGGAACTCCCTGACATTTTAACTTTAGCTAGAACCCATGGTAGAATAGGGGCTTCATGGATTTAAATCAATTTAAAGAAAATTAAGATAAACATCTTAATTTGTTGACTAAAATTTGTAAGACAATGTTAGCATTCTACGTGTTCATGATTCTCCACAATAGACTAGCCCCACCTGACCAGTCCTTTAGCAGAGCTGAATTATCTAGAAATTCTTCTAGGATGTTAGTCCTTTTCAGTATAATATAGAGATTATGCTCCCTGATTCTGGAGCCAGAGTGCCTGGAATTAATGCCTAGTTCAGCTACTTAGTAGTTATGGGACCTCAGGCAATTTACTTAGTTTTTCTGTATCTCAGTTTCTTAATTTTTAAAATAGGGATGACATATAATACCTAATGTAGTACCTACCATGAATGACAGTCATCATTTATTCCTTATCTACCAAGATAAATGATATTGTTACCAAAAATAACTTGCTGAAGAACTAAATTCTATATGATGTGTAATTTTTATTGAAATGGCCGAATATCTTCCTTCTTCACTACTCGTGCCACTGATATGGCATCTCCGTCCTTGCTGTCACCCATTTTCAACCTATTAGTTATCCTTTATTTTTCCTTTACCGCATTTTTTAAGACTTAGAGACTCTTTTTTTTTTTTTTTTTTTACATTATGTTTCATATTCTCTTGTCTCCAAGCCCTCCTGGTTTTCACACAAATTATTGAGAAATCTACCTCCAATGTTGCCTTTCTTTTTCCACTGAATGAGTCCTGAGTGCCTGTATATGTCAAGCTTGGTACTGGTCTTTTAAATGCAGTATTTGGGGCAGCTGGGTGGCTCAGTCAGTTAAGCATTTGACTTCAGCTCAGGTCATAATCTCAGAGTTGGTGGGTTCAAGTCCTACTGTCAGAGCCTGCTCCAGATTCTGTGTCTCCCTCTCTGTCTCTCTTTCTCTTGTGCTCCCTCTTTCTCAAAAATAAATAAATAAACATTTAAAAAATAATAAATAAATCCAGGATGTCAAATCCATATCAGAGCCCTGCAGGAAAAGTACTGCCATACCCATTTTACAAATGAGGAAATGGGTGAGGAAAGATTTGGTGACCTTCCACCCCAGTTCACTCAGCTAATACATGACCGGTCTAGCACACAAATTTGGTCTGAGTCTCTAGTCCACACTGCTGCTTATCTTTCAAGCTGCTGCCAAAGTAATTTTGGTGTAGTGCAGCTTTGATTATAACACACTCAGCTCAATGGGTCCTTATTGCCCATAAAATAAAGCCTAAACTCTTAGCTTTAAAATTCAAAGCCTGCTATAATCTGGCCCAAATCTCCATTTCCAGCCTCTCTTCTCATTGATCCTTTGCACACCCACTACACTCCAACCAAAACATATCGCTTTTCATTTTCAAGTATGTTATGTGCTTCCCTGCAAGGATGCCTTTGCACATATCTGTCCCTTGTACTAGGATATTCTACCCAGTGCCACCCCTGCCATAACGGCCTTAAATCTCAGATGGGATGTAAAGTCCCCTGCTCTCTTCTCCCACAGGAGTTTGCATTGATCTGCTTCATGCAAAATGAATGCCAGTGCTGCTGGGTTGGTGAATACATAAAGGAGCTGGAAGGATTCACATGGCCTTTTGCATTACCCACATAAGAAGCAGCCCTGACAGGGGGCCCATCAGGGTAAAGAAGTGTCTTGCTACTTTTCTGCCCAATCATCCCATCATTTCAGTAAGTCTAGGTGAGGACACCTAGCCTATGGGTACCACCAGTGCAGCCACATGGGCATCTGGGTCAATCTTGCCTATTTCACAGGCTTATATTAAGATGATGGGAGTCAAGGGCCTTAAACAGATCATGGAAATTGCTATATTAATGTCAACTGCATGGCCAAGTGATTAGAAAAATACTATAGTGTCTTTCTCAGGGGCCCAAGAGGTTATATGGCCCATGAATTTGTTATAGACACAAGGAACTTAACAAAGCCTGTAAATATTGACTGTGGAGGTGGCCAAAATGCTCCGAGATTATGCTTCTATAACCTGACAGTAGAATTCCTTTCTCCCAATTCTATCTTCCAACTCGTGGCTGAGTGGTGGATGACTCAGGAGAAGAGTTCATTTCTTAGATGCATTGCCTACATTATACACCTGACTAGTAGCATTTGTGGAAGGGAGAGGGAGAAGGGGCTAGGAGAGAAGTTGATGATTAAAGTTACACCCCAAATTCCCAGGTCATATTCTATTTCCAGCCTTAACATTCTTTTCATGTTTGATAGAATGATTTCCACACTTGCTCAAAGGGTAGGATTGTTCAGGTACCTGACCTATAGTAGGCACTCAGAACACATATGTTTAATGAGAGAAAGAAAGAAAGAAAGAAAGAAAGAAAGAAAGAAAGAAGAAAGAAAGAAAGAAGAAAGTTTGAGAGAGTTTGACAGAAAAGATTAGAACTGGCTGATCAGATAAGCCCCTCTGGGTTCAGCTACTACAGACAAGTGAAGAAAAAACCAAGAGCAATGAGGAGGAAGATGGTAATGCAGAGTAGAAGTGCACTTTCCTGAAAGAGGAATCAATTTTTTTTTTCATTCCACCATTCATTAAGACACAGGAATTATTAGGTGGAGGTGAAGGATATTGTCAGATAAGAATTTTGGCTACATAAAAAAATTGACTTCCATATGGAATTACTGGCTTGGTGTGTTTTATACATTATTTCTGGATGTTAATTTGGTTTCATTCAGATCATTTTTGTGAGAGTGCCTATCCAGAATTTAAAATATCCCTGGGGATTAAGAGGGAGGGAAGTGGCCAGCAGTATCCATATTCCATGTAATTAATTATTTGGACAGATTCATGTCATAATATACTGATACAGATTTATGTAGTCATCTCTGAACACATCTTACATTCCATGTTAGCCTAAAAAAATAGATCATGGAGAATATGTCTTATTCAATGTGCCTAGCTTAGTGCCTTTCATATATTGATGCAGGGTTCAGATTTCATTGACAGTGTATTTTCAACATAGAGGATTCAGAGCCTAGTATTACTTTTACCTACTAATGGTGAGTTAGGCAGGTAGAAGAGGGGCATTGAGTATCTGTGTAAGAAAGGGGAGACACAGACTTCCTTGAGCCAGAGTCAGGTATTACCTTATAATCTTCAAGGCCATGATGTGGACAGTTTAAGGCAGGATTTCTCAAACTTGGCATTATTTACATTTGGGGCCTGTTAATTCTTTATCATGTGGACCAGTCCTGTGCCTTGTAGGATGTTTAACAGCATCCCTGGCCTCCACCTGCTAGATCCCTGTAGCATTCCTCTAGTTATGACAATACAAATTATCTCCAGACATTGCCAATATATCCCATCCCTTATGGGCCAAAAATCACACCCAGTTGAGAACCACTGGCAATGAGCCAAAACAAAACATCCTGGGAGATTTGAACCCTCAAATTCATGGAAACCACCCAGCTGAAATGCCACTTTGAAGGAGCTTTCCAAAGAAAGAAAATCCAGGTATAAACAACAGCAACAACAACAAACCAGGGACAATGTTTTGAAGAGAAAGGAAGTGAAGCCTAGAGCAATTTCTTCACCCAACTAGCTTACAGCTACTGAAGCCACAAGTCTGTTTCTGCAAGACTTAGGAGCTGATGATCATAGAAGTCCTGGCAGAGGTTAACAGTAGGAAAAACGTTTGTCCATAGAATATAGCTACACATATTCATGATACAGGCCTAGTTCCAGCGTTCAAAACACAGTGGAACTTGCTAAGCGATAGTCACGATGTAGCATCAGGGAAGCAGGGATGGATGGGGTGGGATCTGAGCTAATGGTACTCAGATTTTGAGCCAGGACAGCATTCCTGTCTAGGTTCAAGAAGTACATGTGCACACAAAAGCAAGTCTGGTCCTCGTTACTGTGTAAAGATAGGGTCCTGAATGATGACTAAGGAAAAGCCAAGTTCTAAGAACTATGGCACCTAGAGCAGAATTTGACCTGAGATTTTATATGACTGAAGGCACTACAGGGTTTATGGGGCAAGTTAGATTCTGGCCTCAACTATGAAGCCCAAAGGTAAGCAGGAGACATGATGTCATGGGTGAGATAAGCATCAATGGTGATTCAGACTGAGAAGCATCACCACTGGTGCTCCAGCAGTATACCCCTACGCAGTCCTATTAACCCGATAGAGTGAGTCAGGAGAGGCTAATACTCCCTGTCTGCCCCAAGAATCATGTATTGGAAGGTTTTGCAATGACCTGCAATAACCTAAAATATAACATTGTGTGAGAATAAAAGGATACAAAATTGCATATATAGTGTGGTCTTTTTTAAATTTTTTAAGCAATTTTTTAAATGTCTATTTTCTTTTTGAGAGACAGAGCACAAGCGAGGGAGGGGCAGAGAGAGAGGGAGACATGGAATGTGAAGCATGTTCCAGGCTCTGAGCAGTCAGCACAGAGCCCCAAGCGGGGCTTGAACTCATGAACCGTGAGATAATGACCTGAGCCGAAGTCAGACGCTTAACAAACTGAGCCACCCAGGCGCCCCTGATCTTTTATATTAAAAGGGTAAAAGATATATCATAGCTAACTAGATACAAATATTAACACATAGGAAACCTCATGGAAGGAAAGAGTGGAGATATGCTTTAAGATGTAGAATGAGAGGGGATTGTATATTACTTTTATTTCTTCATACGTTTCTTTATCTTCTATGTTATGGGTAATGAGTATGAAATAGTTTTATAATCATTTTTTAGGTGTTCTCAAAAAATGAACTTCCTGTCTCAAACCAAGATTGGTCTAGGAATTAGGAACAGCTGATTTCCTAAGTAGGACAAATATTAGGTCTTGTGAAAAAGCTTGGGAAGACACAGCTTGAGGAAAGAGTGGGAAATGTGGAAAATATGGTTTGCTCAATGGAAATGAACACACTCCTACATAAACTGAACAAGAATTTAGCATGTGTCATCAGAGCACTTTCTTCTTAACAGACAACAACTTTATAGTTTTGTAATAGGAAGCAACATGTTTTCTCTCCCTCCCCCTGCCCCCACCCCACCACCAACTGTTCTCTGGGAAAAAAAAAATCCTCAACTCTTTGGCCACATGGAACTGTATACTAGGCTATGGAGTGTAGGGTTTGTTTGGAATGATGGATGGTTTGACAATATAGCACAATCAGACAAGACCAGCCATCAATCACTTTAAATCAATGATAGACCTTGGGTGTGTTTTGTGCCATTTTCATTCATTCTAGTGCCCAGAGAGTTGCACAGAGCAACCTCATGACCTCACATGAGCAAAGAAAATGGCTTTTAAAGTTGTTTCCAAGCTCTATTCATCACTCATTCCTGGGTGAGATGCCAGGAAATAACTTTCATGATTTTTCTTTTCTTTTTTTCCAACTCATCTTTCTCACCTCAAAGCCTGAACGAAGGATATGCACATAGACAAAAAAGGGCAAGAACCCCTCTGAGTGAGCTAGGTTTTCTATCATGTGAAGGAAATTTGGTCCTTATTTATTGCATTTTTTTTTAATTTCTCTTACTCATCAAACAATCTGCTCAGAATTCCCTCCTGTCTTTTAGAAAGGAAGTTGTGATTTAGTCATGATTTCCTCTTGGGTCATTCCAGAACATTTGGAACAGAGCACTCTGGCCATCAGTGTATGCTAAACTTTGCTCTTACGTTCACCAGAAGAGACCATGAGAAGCCTACTCTGCTGGGCACAGGTACTTTTCACTGTGACCTTCATGGCCATGCTTACTAATGTCTTGTCCCCACCTTCAAAAGGCCTAAACCACCCCCAAAAGTGATACTGACATCTCTTAGGGTTAAGAATATCACTGCAGGGGCTAAGGAAATATGAAGTCTACCCCATAGCCTCAGAAAGACTTTCAACACCTTTAAAAATATGCCTCTTTTCCAAAGCCCCTTGTAACACATCTTCCCCAACTCAAAGCACTAGGTCAGCTCTGGCACTCTCAATAATCCCTTTCGATGGTCCTAAAATACGAAAGTATTTTTACTTGTCCTTATCCTCCCCTTTTCTTGTCACAGAGGTAAACAGGGAAATAATAGCAGTTTAGCCCTGCAGAAACAGAGGTTAACTCCGTCATTTTAGGGTGAAGCCACAGGAATGAATAGAAAAAGCTAGCTTTTGGCTCATCTTGCTATATACAAGATGCCTGCAGCAACTAGTAACATTTTATTTATTCCCATAACAAATGGACCCACCACAAATTTCTTTAGATTTTTCATCTCCCAGGAAAATACCTTAATATCTATCTTGTGATACTGTCCTATAAATGCATGCTGCATACAAAATTTTATCATGATGTTCATAGGATTCTGTTTAATGATGGAAGAAATTTTGTGCATTTTTTTAGAGTGTCATGTTCTATTACTATATACACATTACTCAATAAAAAGGCAGTGGAATTGAACACTAAGGAATTTGGAAACTAGTATTACTGGGATCTAAACACTTCAGGTTACAAGACAACCTGAAATAAGAGAAACTCACTGGCCTAAAAATCAAATCACTGATTAGTCCCCAGATCACTTACTAGATAAAGAAGGCAAGATGCCTTTTGTCAAGGTACCAAGCCTCTCTTTGGGCTTCAGATTCCCAACATTTTGGTAGAATGATTTGGGGAATCTGTGTGGATTAAAAGCTATTCCTCTTATAACTGCGTCAAATCCCTCTTTCCTCACTTATCTATGACAAAAATCTTATCATCAGTGACAGTTACAGAATAATAACACTGTCCTCATTATTTTTGTTCCTGTTGTTATAAGGACCAAGACAACTATGAATATTTTCCATTAAATTATACATATGTGTTTATTTCTGTGTGTGTGTATATGTACATATAGATATGTATGTATATGTGTGAGGGTATACATACATACACACACAGACACACACACACTCATACACATAGGTTCCCACTGTGAAAATTATAGATCTAAATATGATACTGTCTTACTCAAAATGATCAACATGTGTCTGTGGCATTGATAAAACAAGGACTAATAGAGACCACAGTAGGAAGAGCTGACCTTTTTGTCACTAAGCAAGTTATAGTCAATCATGGATGTGAGGAACTCTGACCACTTCAGTAGTGAGATAATTATGTTCCTTGTGTTAAAGTAATTAAACAAGGAGGCCACTAGACTGAGGTGGCTCTATTGCCCGGGTAGCGTTTGTGAGCAAACCAAAATCCAAGCCAGAGCCATGCACTTGAATCCAAAAGATGACAGGTAAGAACAACCAATCACAAACAGCCAAATAGATTTTACCAAATCAGGTGACTGTTTAAGCTACAACCAGTCAAATGATTTCCTTACCTTGCCTTCCACCTTGTCTATAAAAATCTCTCTCCCAGCTCCTGTCGGTGGGGCACTCCTAACCACCTTTGACTGGGTGCCATCAAATTTGAATTGATGTATGCTCAAATAAATTTTTGAAAATTTTAATGTGCCTCAGCTTACCTTTTATCACTTGCATAAAGAGAAAAAAAATATATAGCCTAAAACAGTTCAACTCTAAAATGTACATAGGGGAAAATTATATCAGAGAAAACACAGACCATATACTCCTCAATCTCAGCCCTTGGAATGGAAGCAAACATCAAAACCCCCATGTGCATAAGCTCCTTTGGTGGGAATCTAGTGGCAGACGAGAACATTGTTGTAGAAGAAAGAAAATCAAGCAAAGTTTCACTCCTCCGGGGCAGACCAGCCAAGAATACCAAAGTAGAGCTGTATTTTTATTTTTCCTGTTACAGCACAGATCTGTTGTTTGGCTACCAAATTACAGGTTGGGTCTGGTTCTCACATACTTCTGCTTTTCATGTGCTGAACAGGAAGAGTAATAACAGACTGCTTCTTTTACTTGTGGGATTTAGGTATTCTTCATCCTAGAATGGGTCATTTTACTAAGAAAACCTGCCAGTTTAAAGACTGGAGGTGTATGCCATTCATGTGGGGGTGGAAAACCCATAAAAATGAGAGGCTTTTGGCTAAAAAGAGTGGTTCTAGTTACTTGTTCCCATGTTTAAATGACATGTTTATGAGTCATACTCTTATTATCTAATCCCAACAGCATCATCCAGAGATCACTATCATTTATATGACTACTTCAGAGAAGGGTCTCTGGGAAATTTGACCAAGGAGAATATAATACATACCCATTCAGTTATAGAGCAGCACTCTGCACACACTTTTCATTCATTTCTTTTAAATGCTCTATTGGTAATCTATAAAAGATAATTAAACAAAGTGTAACAAATGTTGTACAAATGCATAATACCGATATCCTGGACAGGAGACCAGTTAAGTATAATATAACATATATTGAAGGAAACTACTGCACACAGATATTACCAATTAGTATTTGAATCAATTGGCATTCATACAAATTCTGTTCTCTTCGTTGTTTAGTTAATGGCTTTGCTCAGGAATCAGTGGGAACTAAAGTGACTTATTGGGATAAGATTTGGATACAGGGAATCAACTGACCATTGAGAGTATTATAGAAACATTTTAGTGGGAGAGGCCTTATCACTCTGACCGCCAACATGGGAAAGAACCTTGGAATTTTGACTCATCAGAGGATTTTTAAGAACTCTGTTGGCAGACAGGACCTATCTTGAGGACATCTGGCTTTCTTCAAATGAAATTAACTTATCCTTTTTTTCTTAAAAATGAAAGAAAGAAAGAAATAGGTGTTTTCTTACCTTCAAGGCATTTATCTTGTCTAAAGATTAAAAAATAAGACATTATCATTTATATCACCCTTCATATTTGTGGAAGAAAATGCTATCATTTTGTTTTATTCGAAGAGGAAATGGAAGAACACAGGATCTAAGTGATTTCTGCTAAGGGAAGTACAGAAATTCAGCAAAGGCAAGTAGTCTCAGGATCCATGATTACGTCAAGAAGAGGAATAACCAGCACTGAAGAGAACTCTAACTTTCCTATCCTAAGAGAATGCATATTCTATAATCTCCACTTACAATTTTTCTATATGTGGGTATGTTTTCTCCTGTGGCTTAAACTACCAAGGTCTCTTTTGGACCTATCAAAATTCCATTGTCAAAATATTCTTGGCCTATTAATTAAAGGAGGAAGCCCAGGTTTCTCTGACCAAGAGAAGAACAACCTGAATTGTCTGCCTTGCTAGGTGCATAAATTATTCCATCATACATATTGTATGATTCGACAAAATCGGGATTGGATGCCTTTATTCAAGAGAACAACCAGTGATAATGAAATATTACTGATGGGTTAACAAAATCTTTATGAATAAAATAATAATAATAATAATAACAATAATAAAAGTAAACATTTCATAGTATAATCTGGTTGCGATAATTTGGGTGGACATAACTAAAATCTGAAAAATATCAAGCCTCAAGGTGGGATGGAATTATTGCCAATATCCTCAAGAGTAGTTGAACTTTTCATCTTTAAGAAGAATGTTCTAACTATGCATATTCTACCAATTATCAAGTAAATTTCCACTCAGCACTTAAGCAACAAAACAAGGAAATTGAAAAGAAAACAACACACTTTTGATCTCAGCCACGTGTAGTGCTTTGTTTGGCTATGGTTTTGGATTATTTTCATAAATAATTTAAATCCCAAGATTTCCATTCCTTTTTTTTTTTAACTATTTGTTGACTTAATAATGCCATGTGTGTTCATCTTTGTTTTAAATGTCTTATGCACATGATCTTGCTTAAAGTGAAAACTCCTGTTTCTTGGCTTATTGAGAGAATAGAGCAAGGTTGCATTTTTACTCACAACCTTCCAAATACTCCTACCTGTTCTTACATTTTCTGACTCTTTACTGTCACAAATAACCAGAAGTGATTGCCTCAAGCTCTCGAGAAAGCAAGCAGATCATGTTAAACACCAGGTGGGGTTTAGTGACCTCTTATAGGAAGATGCCATTTCCTGATGCTCTGTGCTTTGCAATGAGGTGATTAGATGATCTCGTTGACCCAGAGTTCCTCTACTTAATCAACAAGAGAGGATTTTGGAAGCAGAGGCTTCCCTTTAAGCAGCTGACGTCAAAGCTGCAGCAAAAGCAGCATACAGCAGCAAGAGCTGCAGGTGCACTCGCTAAATCACTATGTCTTTACTTTCTCAGGACAACCTCCAGAGCGTACTCTGGCTCGCCACACATCTGGTTGATATTAATTGGTCACTGAAAAGAACACATGAAGATGCGGCATGTATAATTACCTATTTACCAAAATGTCACAGCGTTTGATCGAAGCTGTCCCTGTGGCCATTGCTGTGACAGGGGCAAGTGGAAAGAAGGGAGTCACAGGGAGAGCTTTGTATGACTTCTCAATGCTTGACCGTAGCTTTCTCCATGAGGGAGGTGAACTAAAGCTTTTAATTGTGGTAACTAGAGAAACATTAAAGATAGTTGAACATTCTTTTCATGCAGACAGTTACATTCGCCTTGTAAATGATCCCTTGGCCTCCAGCTTTGCCCTCCTCCATCAGTTCCCCCTTCAGATGCTCTCATTAGACCCTAAGTGAGATCCTGATCTTCCCTGCTCACATCCCCTGCTACCCATGTCCTGCAAGTAAAATGCAAAATCTTTCTGAGGGTCTAGGAGGCCCTCTGAGATCCATTCTAACCTTATCCCTCTAACTTCGTTTCTTGTGTTCTTTCCTTGGCTCACCCTTCTTGTCAGCCCCGCTCTTCCAGGAAGATGCCAGGCATGGTCTCACTCCCAGGCCTTTCCACTGGTCCTTGTCTTTACCTGCACTGTTTTTCCCCACGTACTCCAGGGCTCACTTCCTCGCTTCCTTCAAATCTGTGTTCAAATTCCATCTTCTTAGGAAGGTCATCTCTGGCCTCCCTATTTAAAATTACAACTCTCCTATACTAGCCTGCATCTGCCCTCTCTGTTTCACTTTCTCCCCGTAGTCCTTACTGTCTTTTAATATTCTACCTAATTTATTCATCTTATTTATGATCTGTCTTCTCCCATGAGAATGGAAGTCCAATGGACAGGGCTTTTTGTGTGTCTCGTTCACTATTATGAACAGTGCCTGGAATGAAATAGGTGCTCAAAACATTAGCATCCGGCCAGTCAGTAGTCCATGAAGTTTGATGGGGGATCCAAGGGGTTTAATTTAGCCAACTGCTTCTTAGAATATGAATGAGGCTAATCATCTGTTCGATCTGTGGACCAATTAGCCCTACAGAAAGAAAATCTTCATTCTACAGCAAAGACGTCACCCTAGTGTTATCCCTCCACCTAAACATTGTAAGTAAATCACAATAAGAAAATATTGATGACACCATGCAATTCAGGATGAGCTGAACAAGAAAAAATCCCAGAGCATATATCTACCAATAGGGTGTATCAGTAAAAACACCTTTATATATAGCATATTTATTTATTTTTTTAATGTTTATTTTTGAGCAAGAGAGACAGAGCACAAGTTGGGGAGGGGCAGAGAGAGAGGGAGACACAGAATCCGAAGCACACTCCAGGTTCCGAGCTGTCAGCACAGAGCCCGATGTGGGGCCCGAACCCACAAACCGTGAGATCATGACCTGAGCTGAAGTTCGTCACTTAACCAACTGAGCCACCTGGGCGCCCCAATATATAGTATATTTATTTAGATAGTATAGTTCCTTAGTCCAGAAAGATATGATAGTTATAAGGAAATGAAGACATAAAGTATATTTTAAAGCCAAATAGAACTAGAAATGTTTGTTTATGTTTTATGAAATATGTTAGCAGCTATCCACTTGCCAAAAACAAGACATTTTATTTTACTAATATTATTAGTAAATATGTGTTTCTCTGGTTTTAAAAATAAGTCCTTTAATATAAAAAATTCAAAGGAAATAGAGTTCTGTAGTTAGGTAGGTTTGTGAATTTTCTCTTAAAAATATGTAACCATATTACTTAATACTCCTGACACCGGCAATCAAGAATATTTGATTTTTTTAAAAAGCAATTAGCCTTTAAGAAGAACAAAAGCTAATTAAAAGTGACAATCTAGTCATCTAGGCAAACAACAGCTCAGAATCAGTCTATACTACCTACTATAAACTGAAAAGCAGCAAACTATAGCTTAAAATGACTTGTTTTGGGGGCCCTTGAGTGGCTCAGTCGGTTGAGAGTCCAACTTTTGATTTTGGCTCTCATGATCCCAGGGTCATGAGATCAAACCCTGTGTCAGGCTCCATGCTAAGTGTGGAGCCTGCTTGAGATTCTCTTTCTCTCTCCCTCTGCCCCTTTCCCCCACATGCACGCTCTCTCTCTCTCTCTCTCAAAACTAATAAAAAAATAAAATGACTTCTTTCCAATGTAGTTTTTTAAAGTTCTCACAGCTGCAGAGGCCTCACATCATTTTTCCTGCCCTGCTCTGTTGATTTATTCTCTGAAGTTGGTTAAATTCTTATGTATGGAAGGCTACAGCCATACATAACTTCTTTTAGAAACTCATTTGTGCTTAAGTCAATCTATCTTCAGTTATCCATGCTTCGAAAGCTTAGAGATTCAAAACCTCAAAAATAAAACAAAGGCATTTGTAGAAAGAATGTAAGATCAGGCTATGGCTGTGCATTATTCCTACGAGGAATTAATTTAGCAACTAGATGGATGTAAAATCCACCGTGAATGGCATAATGGACATAAAAGAAAATCTATAGTGAAGAGCATAATGGACAGAAAGGAAGAGGAGGGAAGGGGAGGGAAGAGAGGAGAGGAGAGGAGAGGGAGAGAAAAAAGAAAACAAGTATCCTATTGAGTTTCCTCATGTAAAATCGAAGAAATTCCGTAAAACGCTCAAATACAGAGGACGAGAGCAGCTTGTAATTGAGCATACATTTTCCCCTAATTCCATCGTTTTTATTCATTCCTACGGTCTCACGTTTTTTTCGACCTCATCTTCTCTGTTCTTTGCGCCTGTGTTTATGCCACAAACTCTACGTGTTTTATTTTCCTGTTCTCTTTTCATTTCCTTCCTTGTTCACATCCCTTGTTTTGCAAAAAAAAGAAGTTGCAGATGTGACTGGACGAGCAGAGGCAGGGTGCAGTCTCCAAATCAGCTTGATTTCATTCAGATAAGACCGCCCAGGAAAGTGATGAGGGAGGAGGCACAGTGTATTCCATGTCTTAGAACCACGCCCATGAGCTCGCACCCTGCCATGTCTGTAAGTGGCAGGGCCAGCTACTGGGGAGTTAAGGCCTGGAACGGGACTCCTGATATGTCAGGAAGTTCTGGATGACTGTATTTTGCTGAATGATGAAGTAGCAACTGCTGGAAATAATAATAGGCCTTAAAATAGCAAAAATTCCTGAATGACTGTATCAGGGAGTGACCAATTTCTATCATGTGTTGATGTCAATTTAGCGCATGGATATTCCCTAGAGAAAAAAGAAATGAGATTCCAACCTACATTTTTTTTTTTTTTTTTTGCAAGTGATTTAAACTACATACAAAACTCCTTCCAGGCACAAGCTATAGAGCATACTGGAAATGTCAAGAGGCCAAGTGACAGGAAATGCATTTGGTAGAATCATGCTGCTCTCATGTTTAATGTGGGAATAGGAATATCCTCAACAGCACAGCATTCCTGGATGGCTCTGAAACCACAAAATGCCACAACTACAGAGTTAAGGAACAACTTCTGTAGACAAAAGCCTGAGAAAAAGTTTCAGAAACTCTTTGAAAGGAAAGTGCATGCCACATTAATAGCCCTTAAGGTGGAACTGAATGTATTTTATTAGAGATCCATGATCATGAGCTGCTGGTTTGTCCTGCCACTAGTGAGGCATGTCCTGCCATGTTTTGATTCTTGAAAACATGGAATTATTTACAAATATTCAGAAATCAGAAAATGTCGGGACACCGGGGTGGTTCAGTTGGTGAAGTGTCCGAATCTTGGTTTCAGCCCAGGTCATGATCTCATGGTTTCAGGGTTCAAGCCCCACATCGGGCTCTGTGCTGGCAGCATGGAGCCTGCTTGGGATTCTCTGTCTCCTTCTCTCTCTCTCTCTGCCCCTCCCCTCAAAATAAATACATAAACTTAAAAAAAATTACAATATAAAAAAATCAGAAAATGTCATATTTTAAAAAGAAAGATTGGTATTTTTCTGGGGAAAACAAAAAAGATCTGCACCACTGGAAATATACGCCTCTCTGAGACCATTTTTTCCAGAGCTAGAGCTTGGCTCTTCTGTCCATGAAACAAAACTTCCAGTCTCTGCCACTCATTGTGGTGGCTCTTACACCAGATATGCTTTGTTCATTTTCATTACCTGCCTGGCTTTGAATCTGAGACACTTGTTCTAAATTCTCCAGCTGGATCTTAGCCTTCTATATCTGAAGACATCAATGGCAAGGAATAATGAGTTCAGAGAAAAACACTTCAAGAGAGAGATGGAAAAGTAAGAGTTTCTTACTCAATAAGAACAATGTCATCTTTCCACCCAGGGTTTCTTAAGACATGTCCCAATCTAAAAGCTGGGAAGGAGAAGTGATGATAAAAGTGTCCAAAAGGACCAACCACAGAGTGAGAGAATGAGAGAGACAGAGACAGAGAGACTAGTACATTAGCAGGTGGCAAAAATGTCTTTGTCAACATTAACACTTCTCCTTGGGAATCACATGCAGAAAAGGACAGAGATTAGAGAAGGGTCTGAAGCTTCACACAGAGGCCATAATCTATAATCCTATATTCACTAGAATATTTCTCAGATGCTAATGAAGCATAAAATTCTGGTAACTCATTAGGAAGGTTCTTTCCAAGATCTTTTTATATTTGTAATTTTGAATTCTTTTTCTCAAGGATGGTCTCCCAAATTTTATATATTTCAGGCCTCAAAAACCAATATCCACCTCCGCCCATATCCCCAGATATAAATGTCTTGGCCAAATTTATCAGTCAAGGGAACCAAATGAAAAATGCATAAGGTGCCAAGTGTGTGTGTGTGTGTGTGTGTGTGTGTGTGTGTGTGTGAGAGAGAGAGAGAGAGAGAGAGAGAGAGAGAGAGAGAGGGAGAGAGGGAGAGAGGGAGAGAGGGAGGGAGAGAGAGAGACTGGCCAAGCCATTCAAGAAAGGGAGATGACCCAGTGGTTACTAAAACCATATTTCATAGAATGGGGGAGTCTCAGAAATTGCTTATTTCATGCAACACCTTCTGAGTCATTATTCCATAGGATAAGCTATTTTCAAAGATTTAAAAATAAATTAAAATTCCATTAAAACATGCTTTTTATGAATAAAATCAGAAGCACTGATATATATATTCTCTCTGTAGTTTAATATTCTATATCATTTAAGACTCGAGAGGCATAATCTGACTTGTTTCCCTGATACCTAGTATATGGAAATGTTTAGAGATTTACTATAACTAGGTTTTAGAGGATTGTCCACAAAAATAATTATTAAGAAAGAAATCCTAGAGGTATCAGCTAAAGTCACAGGTCTAATAAGTGTTGGATCTGTTCTAGAATCTGTAATATAATCACTTATTCTTTTCATCTTTATAGTATCATCTTATACAAAAATGTAGGTGATAAAATATTGTAAAGTTTTACTTTTAGAAAACAATGTCGGAAAATATTATCTTTCCACTCATTAAGATCAGAGTCTTATATCTGACATATAATGAATCTGTAAGCTACTGGTATTCAAATTATATCTAATTGCACACAAAGAAGTGGGTCCTAGAGTTTTGACTAACTCTAGCTTCTCAGAGGTTTGGTACTTTTCATTCCAAAATCAATTTTTCTAGATTAAAATGGAGAAGTTGGCTTTATTTTGACATGGAAATTTCAAACCAGTCATGGAGCAACAGGTTGGTATAAAGGGGATTCCATCTCTCATTAGGAAATCAAATATAATTAAATAATAATCCACTGAAACTTGACAATATGCTTCCCTTACATCCATGCTATAGGTTTGTCAGATAGCTAACATGGATGAAAAGAAGGGACATTCTGAAACTAGAGTATAAAGATCCTTGAACTAGGTCCAAAAGAAACAGTCTTGAATCAAACGCTTCACCATTATCAGCAATGTCCTAATAAGATTCCTTTTGAAAAAATATATATTAGCCCTTTACTGTTCTCTTCTTTTCTTTTTCTGTTTCTTGTACATTCATGTTTTGGCAAATTAGTCAATAACAACACTGAGGACACATTTATAAAGTGATGGATGAAATAAACATGAAACTAGAAATGTGTTTTACTAAAATTGGTTTGACTTATTCTTGCCATATAAATCAAGCAATATATTTTCGATAGCAAGATTGCACCTACTTAGGTCTACTTGGATTTCTACTAAATTTAAACACTCAAATCTTCAGATTTATGGCTCTCCACCAAAAAAAAAGTTATATTTTGTAGCAATGAAGCAAATAAAATATTTTAGCGCATGCAAAATAATTCATTTCTGTATAGTATCTCTAGTTTTGCTCAGTCTTTGCTTTCATAGACAAACACACACATACACACACACACACACACACACACACACACACACACCACACCAATCTCTTCTTATGACTATTATCCCCTTAAATCGTTTTAATTAGAAGTATATGTGTAACAAGAAAATGGCTGGAGGCATTGAGATCAATGAAAGGTTGCGTGTGTGGGTGTATGTGTGTACGAATTTTCTTTCTCCTAATAGTGTATTTAGAGTGATACTTTATTATTATATTTTTGATTGTCATTCTGTTTTGTTTTGTTTTTGCTTTTGTGAGAAAAATTTATTTTCTTTTTGACACAAAATCTTTCCTACTAGAAAGCTATGTCTTTGATTGTCAACCTTTGAATTAATTTAATAGTATGAATACCTCCAGAAATTTTTAAAGAGATTTAGAAAATAGTGTGTTGTTCTATAGAAAGGACAGAACCTCAGTCTTCAGATAAATCAGGAATTTGTCTTTGTCCAATTGTCTTAGAGAAGCTATGTTTTTTCCCGTCTTCTTTTTATTTTGTGAGGTAATGAAATATTTAAATAACTGATACTTGGCAGAAACACTTATTCCCACAGTATTTCTTGCCAAAATGAAAGAAGAAAGATCCAAATATCAAACAAGGGACGCCGTATTTGTGAGATTATGAGGCTGATTTTCTACATGACCTCCTCTTTAAAATAAAATAAAACAAAATAAAATAATCAGAGGAGTGGAAATCCAGAAAGCTTTTTGCGAAATGATATAACCATCCTCAGTTGATGACAGAAGTTGAAAATAAAAAAGGATATAGCAAGAAACAATCTTACCCTGACAGTGAGTGGATCAGATAACCAAATCAGTTTCAATATTTGTTCAATTTTTAAAAGGAACACAAAAGTTAGGACAACATGACCCATAACTTGTTATTATCTAAATAAAATTAAATGCCTTTAAAAAGTTTTCCATTGGAGGGGTGAGGGGGGCAGAAAACAAGCTAGGTCAGAAATAATGTGTTCACTGGGCCTTCTTTTATGAAAGGAAAATGCTCTACCAAAGAAAGAAGTAATCACATTCTACACAGGTGTCATTTTTATAAACATCAAGCTGGCAAAAATACCCTTTCTTTCTTCCCCAAGATTTACTTTACAAAATTTAAGGAGGAACTCCCTTCACTAGGGCTTCTCATTTAATTATTGCATCCAAAATTTATTAAAGAAAGAAAACAAAAACATTTGTGAGCCACAGGGACTGGTGGTAACACAGGTATGGGAAACCAGGAGGATCTGCTGATTCCAGATGGAGTGGATATATCCCCATGGCACCTATTACTTGCCAAATGTTTCGTAAAGCAAACACATGACCTAAAAGATTTTGCAAGTGTGGGGTCTTCAAAAAAAAAAAAAAAAAAAAAAAAACAAGGAAAAAGAAAAAAAGTACACACTTGCAAAAAAAAAATTCTGTTCTTATTTAAAAGTCATTTCTTAATTCCTAACCATAAGTTGTTTTTAAAAACACACACACTTTTAATATTTTTCAGCTGTCATGCCCACTTTAGTGAGTCTACATGTGTGGGTACTCCATAAAATCTCAGTGGTGGTGGCAGATGTCTTCTCTGAAATATTTCATGTGTTGCTGGGGGTGGGGGAAGTGTCACTTTTGTGCCATGAACACCATTCCTTCTGAAGGCTCTGATTTGGGACAGCCCCTCTAGAGCAAACGCTGCATTGCTTGATGTCACTCAAACGGGTGGTAAGCAGCAGAGAAACATATGACTATGTCAAGATGAAAAAAGGAATTTTAAATAATAACATATTTATGAGGCCCTTTACAACAGCAAAAGAACGGCTGTAAAAAGAAATCAATAATTGTTGTAATTCCGGCTTGGCTATGGGAGAATAAAAATTTATATCTGTTGTCTGAAGTGAACAAAACCTATGTTCATGGAAGCTCTACTCAGTCCAAGGAAGAGTCACCTGGTTGTTGGAGCCTCAGAGTATCTCTTCCTTTGCATTCCTCTAGCAGTTTCATGATGTATCACACATTTTCACACTTAATTGCATGCTGTCTTCCTTTCTTCTCTAATTGTTTAGAGGTTTAGTGGTTTAAGAGATGTTTTTACTTACTTTGAATTAACTTGTATTCTTTCTCCTTCAAGATGATTACTGTGCTGAACAGAAGATACTTGATAAATATTTAATTGACCCATTAATTCATTCAGTAAATTTCATTAAGCATCTACCTTGGGCCAGATTTAAAAAATGCCATGCGGCCTTGCCCTCGGGTAGCATACACATTTCCAGTAGAGAAAGCAGAGATTCCAGCTATGAATCCCAGGAACAGAAGTAAAACTACATCCAGTGATATGAGCTTTGAAGGAAGAATACCACTTGCTGAGGGCGTCTATCTGGGGATCTCATGTCAAGGGGGGATGGGGAGAAGGTAAAATTTTCTAAGCAACTGATACTTTAAGTCCAAAGGGTAAGTTTATATTATCAAGGGAAGAGAAATAGAAACATCTTGGGAAGAGGAAAGTGCAGGCTCGGATGAATAACTGAAATAAGACTAGTGTGTTGGGAGAGTAACAAATACTGGGTGAATAGAGGAAGATTCTGGAAAGGTTAGCAGTGGCCATGTTGGCCCTTACGGTCTATGATAAGGATTTTGCACTGTGAAGTCATTAAGGGTTCTCAGCCCTACAGTAGCATGATAAAATTGACTTTTTAAGATGATTCTCCCTGCACAGAGAATAATGATATAGTTAACAGATAGGTAAAACTTAATTAGAAAGAATAAATATAGAGACAGGGAGACCAGAGGAAAAAAGATTTCATTAGTCTGGGTGAAAAATGACACAGCCTTGAACTAGGGAGCAGTGGACATGGAAAGACACGACAGACTTGAGGTATGTTTGGAAAATCACATCTTTAAGACTTGATGATAGATTTGACGTGGAGTTTGAGAGCAAAAGGAATATAAAAAGAATACACAGAATTCTAGCTTGAAAAACTAAGTGGTATAGTACCCTTTCCCAAGATGGGGAAATAAAAGGGAGTGTGGGCCTAGACTGAGGAAGAGGGGGGAATCAATAGCCAGCTTCAGTTGTAAAATTTCAACTGACCCTGAGTTATCAAATTGGAAGTGTTGAACCAGCAGTTGGACAGATCTGGAGCTTGGAAGAGAGTTGTGTTTTTTTTGGTTGTTTTTTGTTTTTGTTTTTGTTTTTCCTTTGAGAAGACAGTTTGGGAGTCATTAACCTACGGAGAATTTTTGGAAACAGGACTGGCACATATCACCTAAGGAAAGAGTAGGTGAGGGGAGGAGCAGAGGGCCCAGGGCAGAATCTGGAAGAAGTCGAAACAGGACAAGGAGACATAGAAAACAGATCAACATAGAGGGAACAGGAGGAAAGCAGCGAGTGGAGTGTGAAGTAGCCTAAGGGAAGAGAATCCAAGAGGCCCCACCTGTTGACTGTCCCTTAAGAGAAGCTGCACAATCACCAATCAGTACCTTCCATTCAGGTGTCTGCCTTGGGTCATTCCTGTTGGAGTTTATGATCAAAACACAGATTTCTTTCTCTGTCACTAATGTCTTCAGTTTTACATCATTTTTCTCCCAATGGGTCTTACATGAGCTGTTCTGGAAAACACATTTCTCTTTGTGAAACTGCATGGCTACAAAAGGAATTCTTGTATGCCAGGCGATCTCTATTTTTAGGTCAGACCATCTTAAACATAGAGTCCAAATTTGGTGAAAATGTATCTAGTATATGGTGTAGTTAACAAACAAGTAAGTGGTAATTTACTATTCCATTAATAAATATTTTTGCCAACAGATGTTAAATGAGCTATAATTTATCTAACCAGCCTTCATGCCACCTTCTTATCACCAAAAAAAAAAAAAAAAAAAAAAAAAGATACTTTAAAAAAGTACCGGGGAGCAGCCTGGGTGGCTCAGTCAGTGAAGTGTCCGACTGTTGATTTTGGCTCAGTTCATGATCTCATGGTCATGAGATTGAGCCTCAAGTCAGGCTCCAAGCTGGGCATGGAGCCTGCTTAAGATTCTCTCTCCCTCTCGCCCTCCTCCTCCACTCATGTGTGCACACACATTCTCTCTCTATCTCTCTCAAAAAGAAAAATTGCCAAAAATGTGTAAGGGATGCAAGAAGATTAAAAACAAGTATATTTTATTAGAAAAATTTCTGATGGGGTGCCTGGGTGGCTCAGTTGGTTAAGCATCTGACTTCAGCTCAGGTCATGATCTCACAGTCCGTGAGTTCGAGCCCCACGTCAGGCTCTGTGCTGACAGCTCAGAACCTGGAGCCTGCTTCAGATTCTGTGTCTCCCTCTCTCTGCCCCTTCCCCGCTCATGCTCTGTCTCTATCTCAAAAATAAATAAAAATATTAAAAAAAAGAATAAATTCTGATGAATGTATATTCTTTGTAAAATTTTTCTTTAAAGGTCTGTGTGAAATATATTGTTGGTGGGAATGTAAACTGGTATACTTTGGAAAACAATATTATTTTATCTTTTTAAACTTTTTATTTAATAATGTAATGTAGAAATTGCACATAAGTGTATAGTTCTCTGAATTTTTACAAACTTATCACACTTCTAAAGCCAAACAGTCTGATCAAGAAACAGAACAATTCCAATACCTCAGAAAGTGCTTTGATATTATATTTTTTAAAGTTGAAGCTTCACTAACCCTATAGCAATTCTACTTATTCACACACACATATGCCATATATATATATATGTGTGTGTATATATATATATACACACACAATTCTGTTCGTATACATGTATACCCACATGTATATGTGTGATACTGTATATATATATATATATGTATATATATATATATATACACACACATCAGCAATTCTGTTCATATACATGTATATACACACACATATATATACACATACATATATATGTGTGTGTGTGTGTATCTACAATATAAATTCTTACACGCAACTCTCAGAATTGTACCAGAATGTTCATAACAAATCTGGTTATAATAGCTTAAAATTGCAAACAATCCATATAACAATCACCTGGAAATAACAACTTGCAGTATATTCGCAGAATGGAATATAATACAGCAGAGAAAATTCAAATGAATAAAAAACCTCTAAGCACAACAACATAAATGAATCTTAGAAACAAATATTATAAACATAATGTTTATGTAGAAAAAGCAAATTCCAGGAGAGTAGAATTAATTGTATGACACCCCTTTTATAACATTTTAAAATGAACAAAATATATTTAGGCATATGCAAATGTGTGACAGAAACAAAGAAGCAAATAAAAACACAATAAATACAACATTAATAATAGTGGTTTCCTTTTAGGTGAGGCAGAGGGAGGGGACAGGAAGAAGCACAAGGGTGAGTGACAGTGCAGTATATCATCGAGACCAGGGCAATTATGAAAGCAAAAGGGGACACTATTAATAAGTAAAGCAAGGAAGTGATGGTAAGTAGAGACTGTCCCAAGGCAAACCTGGACTGTGGATCACCCTAGTTATTCACAACCAGTTGTTAGATTGATTGGTAAGTTCATGGTCATATTAATTAACTAATACAATTAATAATAATAATTAGTATTATTATATAACTAATATAATTAATATATCATAATAAAATTAATAATTATAATTATAATAATTATAATATAATTAATTAATTAATATAAACTAAAGAGGGACATTCATGAACCAACAATTTATGACTGATTCAATTCAGGAATCATCGAGGTCCAAATATAAGTAATACTTTGTCGATTTAAAAATGTTAATTATGTAGTGTCCTGGGCTTTAATATTAATCCTTGGGGGCATGAATGAGAGGGATGGAACAGAACAACCATTTCCTAAAAGAGAGTCTCACTCAGGAAAGGAGGTGGAAGGGGGAACAGTTAGCCATTGTCCAGTCCCCTCTCTCCCAAGATCCAAAGAGTCAAAGTTCACAATGTAACAAATGTAATGAATGAAATGATTATTTGATTTTATACCTAATTGAGGTTAGGCTAATTACTTAACGAATTTCAGGGCACTCAGACAGGTTCAAGTTCTACCTAATTATTAAGCCAAAGTAATTGGATCCTGACAAAGTAGCTGACATTGCTTTATAAGTGTCCTTCCAAAGCTAAAGGGAGTTTTGAAATTCAGTTGGATCCTCAGGTTTGTATAGGAAGATATTCACAATTCTTAGCCACCAATAAAGCACAAGAAACACCAATCCAAACAGGTCCCAGCCACGGCACTGGTGTAGGATTCTACAGCATTCCTGTTGCTCTGGCATGACCTCTCCATGCTGGATCATAAAGAGAGCCAGTGATCTCCAAGGAGAAGCCACTACAGCTTGAGTGGGAGGTGTGACCTCTAAGGACTTGAGCTGCAGCTCGTAAATAACCCGTTATGTGAGCAGGTCAATGTTTTAAAAATCGGTAAAACTACAGGTGGATAAAGAATTCATTCTGCCTAAAATTAATATAATTTGGAATATATTCATGAAGAAAGTGAATACAAATTGCCTTGCTTTCTCAAATAAATATGAGAAAAAGGAAAATAAAACGATCACGACTGAGATCTCGCTTGGGACTTTGGAAGCCTAAATGTGATTCGTTTTATGAAAATCCACCTCTGGCTATGACCACAGTGGAGCATACCAGCTGAGTGTTTACCTGAACTTCACACTGAATATTACAGATCCTACAGATGTGCAGACTGAACCAGCCTCTGTCAAGACCTTGTCACTGTTGACGACAATCCCTGCATAGACACAATCAGTGTGTTTGACTTCCACTTTTTGGTTTGTGCATGATTTGATTGTAAATTAAATTTGACTTACTACATTAGGATTCTAATCTTCAGGAAATACCAAAGAGGTGCCTAAAATATTTTTAGCAACTGCAGTAGAATACAAAGCAATGTTGGGACAATTCTCTCCATGGTACCAAACTCTTCTATAACTCCAACAATTTCCATTACCCAGTGCCTAAAATAGGCATATGCTACATGTTTGTTGTTTAATAAATGAAGGGAAATCTGGATCTTAATTATGGCTTTACCATTTAGTGCTATACCTTTTTTTTTTTTCACTTGTCTTTAAAATGGGAAAAGTGGGGCGCCTGGGTGGCGCAGTCGGTTAAGCGTCCGACTTCAGCCAGGTCACGATCTCGCGGTCCGTGAGTTCGAGCCCCGTGTCGGGCTCTGGGCTGATGGCTCGGAGCCTGGAGCCTGTTTCCGATTCTGTGTCTCCCTCTCTCTCTGCCCCTCCCCCGTTCATGCTCTGTCTCTCTCTGTCCCAAAAATAAATAAACGTTGAAAAAAAAAAAAAGTTAAAATGGGAAAAGTAATAAAACAGAAGCCTGCTGTGAGGTTTACTGACAAAAAAGAAGAATCAACATGGGAGATGCCCGGAAACTTATGGCCTTCCCCTTACACCAGAATATGATTAAAGAACCTGATTTCTGGAGCCCATAAGAAAACGATGGGGTTTCTCTACTAAAACAGTCCCTAGAGCCCAAAATGACCAGGTTTCTCAGTGGTGTCGAATGTTCTAATTAATACAGTATCGATGTGTTGACTAAGTCCATATCACTCTGACTCAAGCTCAAACTAAATGCTATTAAAGATTGTGAATTCCATATCAGTATTGAATTGAACACACAAGGGAGAATGGTTTCTTTCTTTTTTCTTTTCTTTCTTTTTTTTTTTTTTTTTTTTTTTTGAGAGAGAGACAGACAGACAGACAGACCAAGCAGGGGAGGGTCAGAGAGAGATAGAGTAGCCCAAGCAGGCTCCATACAGAGCCCGAGGCAGTGCTCAATTTCACGACTCTGAGATCATGACCTGAGCCAAAATCAAGAGTCAGACACTTAACTGCCTAAGCCACCCAGGAGCCCTGTGGGAGAATGTCCTATATATGATGGTTTTAAAGGAGGGAAAGAGAGAAATCACAGCAATTAGTCCTAACTAATAGAGTGAAAAATGGAACACAAGACTGCTAGGACAATACCCAGATTATTAATGAATTCTAGATAACAAATAGAAATATATTTGTCATAAATAATTATTGGAACAAAAGAGGTCATATTTAAACAGGATACTAAAATCAAACTAAGGAAATTCAAGAGAAATTCCAGTTTTGGAAAAACAAAAAACAAAAAAACAAAACTAAATAACCTTCCTTGTGGTTACTAACGCCATTACTGTCATCAGTGATTACTGAATGATTATTATCATCACTGCATGATGTACAATTTCAAGTTCTTATAAGCCTTATACCTTATATATAATGAACATGGTAATAAATGCTAAATGTGTGAACACATAAACAATATATGATAAGTTTCTTTCTAGGAACTAGCTCATGGATGTCAGAAGTTTTATATTTGGTAGTTTCAATTAATTTTGCTACTTAATTCTAAGTACTATATTAAGTTACCTCAGTTCACCCATCTGGTAAAGAAATTTTATATGTAAAAATCAAGGCTTTTCTTTTCAATCATATTTCTTTCACTTTCTGAACTCCGCTTTTTATAACCCTAATTATGAACAAAGAGATCATGAGAAGTAAATCCATTTCAACTTCTAGCTACATTCAAAATATGGAATATTGAGTCTCCATGGAATGCCCAACCTCAGAAAGATTTTCCCCTGGGCCTCACAGGATATATTTTACAGCAGTTTGGGAGAGGAACCAATATTTTTTACGGTCCTCTGGAGCTTTGGATGGGCAGAAGACCACCAAGAAGTGGGATAAGTTTTCAGTTCTGTGGGTGTTACTAGAAGGGATTTGCTAAACCTACAAATTTCCTTCTCAGGTCACTATTAAGTCAAGGCGACATATATATAATATCTGTATGTGCTGGTGATGTAATTGCAAAACATATGTCTGTCAAGATAAATTTAAAATACATTTTTATCCCAAACATTTCTAAGAATACCCATGCAAATAATATTTTTCGGTTTATGAGAGACCAGTTTGTTAGTTTCTATAGAGGCTTTAAGGATAATGTGAGATCTAGTTCAGAAGAAAATTTGTTTTTCTACGTGTAATTGTCTTACATTTACATTTTTATACCTATAATTGTCTTAAATTTACACCTCATTGTCTTCAAAGGGCAACATTTCTTATGCATATATTGTGAACATCAAGAGTCCTTGCAAAACAACAGAGAAAATAACATTGACACAATGGGAGTTGACTATCATAAGGATGAAAAACAGATTAATCATAGCAGTAATAATAATATCTAACTTTTAAAAAAGTTTTTCTTTGTGCAAGGCCTGTGGTACGTAGCAATTTTATGCAGCATCTAACATAATTGTCATGACAATCTTATAAAGAGAAGACGGTCAGAATTGGAGTTGGAATCCAGATAAGTGAAACGCTATAGAATGAGGGTGGGTATAAAAGAATAAAGAATCTTTTAGCCTTTCCTGGTATTCTATTTTCCATAACAAATTGTTTCTCAAAAAATGATCTTGGGTCTGTGCTCCGTTTCTCAAGATAATTCTCACAGTTGTAGTTTGGCTATACGAGTCAAAAGGCTTAAAAACCACCATGTTTTTTGAACCAGGATTTCAACCTCGGAGAATTTTAACCTAAAGAAATATCTTGCAATTGCATAAAATACAAATGCAAAGATGTTCACTAAGGCTTTCTGTAAGATAATAAAGACTTCTAAACAGCACAAGTAATATGAGATTTGTTAAATAAACAATGGGAGACCTGTGTGATAACTATGCCCCATTATGAACTGTACTATAGGAAAAAAGCCTCTGAGCACACAAAGAATAGATTCACATAGTATTGCTGACTTTAAAAAATGTATCCCAGTTTGTATAGAAACAAAGATATACCTATAATTTTGAAAAGGTCTTAGGGGGGGAAAACACATCAAAATGGTAACCCACAACACTTCTCCCAGATGTGTTCAACACCAAAAGCACCAGTAGCAAAGGTGAAAGGAAGCAACACAATGTCCTCATAGACAGAACTCTGGTGTGATTCTAGATGTTGTTCTAAGTAGGAGCCTAGTTCCCTGGCCATCAGTTAACTCCACAATGCCCTTTGGTAACTCCCTTTTCTTCTTGAAATATCCAGGGCTTATTTCTGTGGCTTGCACTAAGGATCCTGACAGATACAGGTTCTTGTTTGAGCCTACAGTACAGTCCTGTGTGAAACACAAAGTTTTGCTCAAGCCAGCCTTTTGGGAGCATATAGGGAAGAAGCTCGGGTCATCACTTTAAAATGACCATAATAAATTATTCCTATGATTTGTGGAATTATAAAATGCAAATTCTCCACCCAGAGATAACGTTTTGAGTAATGGTAGAGACACTGGAAAATTACTGAAACAAATTGGAACTATGGGGGGGAAAAGGGGGACTGCTAGGAACTGAATTCCTCAGATCCCATCTAATGCACGCTTTGACTAATAAAGGCCTCAATGATTTCTACTGAAAGAGTTCTTCAGAGGAATTCAACTTCAAGGTTAGGGTCTAGATTCAAGAAATAAGACTCCACAAGATACAGGTTTATTCAGTCCATACAAGGCGGAACTACCAAGAGCTTCAGAGAGGATTCTTGATTCCAATTCCCAGGCCCTGTAACTAGCACCCATGTGACGCACTAAAGCTGTTTCTACCCTGAAATGTCCCCACAGCCCAGTGATGTGGTGACTGAAAAGAATAGATAAGCAGGTAATTCTAAGGAGCAAAATGAAGAGGCAGCCATTTAAAAAAGTCAAATAGAACTGATTTCACTTTTACATTCAGGACCACACTATCTCTGCCTCTCTCAAGCCACACAATCCATACACAATAACACACCTATTAGATAGTTCCTATGGTCATTTGACTAAGGGAGAAAAACTCAGACCTCATTACAGATGGGCTGCCTCATATGCCAGTACCAGCTAGCCACGTATTCCACTGCAGACCCACTCATAAGTGGCTCAAAGAATATGAGTCCCCACTAAAAGAATATGATACAGGGATATTCTCTCTTGTGGGCACGACCTGGGGCAGGAAATCTGGTTACCTAATTTGCTTAGGAAGAGAAATGGCTTAAGGAACACACTGATTTATAAGCAGTCACTGGTCATTAGGCTAGTTGGCCAGGAATTAGAAACACAGCGCTGGGAAACTGGGGAGTACTGTCTGGGGCAAAGTTAGATGAATGTACCAAGTACAGACACACAGCATGAGGGTGGTTGTATCCCATGTGAAAAGCTCAGTGAAAGACATCCACTGTTGAGGAGGCCCGCATATCATAGGGGTAAAATAATTCATGCAATGGATATCAGGCAGCATCCTTTCCTAGGCACTACAGTACTTATTCAGTGGGTCCACGTACAAAGGTACCACAATACCAGAAATAGAGGCTTCACAAGGGCTCAATGCCATAGATTTTACTTCTGCTTTATCACCACGGCGTAGCAATGACCAATGCTTAACACTTGACACAGCATCATTCCCAAAGAGACCAACAACTTCCTGATAGCAGATTGAAAACAGTGGACATCTATAATTTTCAACGGGCATTTACCCCTCCAGAATACATACCTATTCTGTAAATGGGCTTGCTTTACATCTGCCAGTACTATCATCCATGAACTTGTAGACATATCTTGCTAATCATCGCAGAATCGCACAACATATTAAAGCTCATTTTACAGCAAAAACCAATGGGTTTACAACCATGAAATTCACCCGTATTGCAATGCACCCCATTGCCCAAAGGAATCTGACCTCTTCAAATAGTGAAAGGCTTACTGATGATTCACTTGTGAGGTCATTTGGAAGATCACATCTTGATAGTACTGGGTGCTTTGAGACAAGGAACTAGTATCAGGTGCTGTTTCTCCCAGTACACAAGAGTTTGGGAACAAAGAAGTAGAAGTAGGCATTACTGTTTTCACTGTTACACCAAATTATCTATACCTGCATCATTTTTGTTTCCTACCCCTGTAACTTCTCATTCTGCAAGTTTAGAGGTCTTAGTTTCCAAAAGAGAAACACTTTCATTAATGACACAATAATTTTGCCATTGAATTATAAGTTGACACCACTTCATGGATAGCTTGGGTTTCTCCTGCCATTAAATTATCAGGCAAAGACAAGGGACGAGGGTTGTGATCCTGCTTACCAACAAGACATCAGTTTGTCGAAACATAATGGAATTCACTGGGACACCCTTCCCACCTTAGTAATCTTAAACACAGTTGTAAAATCCAAAACAATTGCCCAATAAAACCAGAACCACTAAGTGTTCAGACTCTTTGGGAAAGAAGTCTTGGGTCACCAACCAGATACAGAACCCTGACCCACTGAGGTTCTGGTTGAGGGCAAGAGGTGAAGGAAGCAATTTCATGATTAGAGATAAAAAGAAGGGCTGGCTATGCCAGCTCTGTTCATTTTTGTTATGTATATATTAACAAATTATGCATATTTTATCTTTGCCTCTTTCTTTACTATCTATAAGAAGAGTGTCAGTGATACTTAAATTTTCATTTTAATTCATAAATCACCATATTTTAAGGAACAACATCCAGACCTGATGAAGATATTTTATTACCTAGAGAGATTTGCCTTTGAGAATGAAGAGTGGATAATGAGATTTCAAGTGACCCTTTTGTGGGGGAGGAGTGGGAGAATTTTTATTTGTATTTGGGTTGTATTTTGTTAGATGGAAACATGAAGTTGTTGTGTGGGAATAAGTTATATATGGTTGGGGAGAATGCCTGGTGCATAGCAAAAGAGGTAAACTGTGTGACACTTGTTTGTACTTGTGCTCACAGATTCATTCTCTGCCCTTACTCTGCTCTCCAGGAATTGGCTTTTTGCAGACAACATCTCCAAGGCCACTTTCATCAATCGACTTATAGCTAGGTAGGGTAAATGGGAAGCTATAACATGAGTTTGCGACCCAAGGAAGGAGGAAGCCAAGCCTACCACACCAACTCTCCCCCATTGTTTCATGGTTCTAATTTTTTTTAATGTTTTATTTATTTTTGAAAGAGACAGAGCACAAGTTGTGGAGGGGCAGAGAGAGAGGGAGATACAGAATTCAAAGCAGGCTCCAGGCTCTGAACTGTCAGCACAGAGCCTGATGTGGGGCTCGAACCCACAACCATGAGATCATGACCTGAACCGAAGCTGGATGCTTAACTGACTGAGCCACCCAGGCACCCCTCATGGTTCTAATTCTAGCCAGGGATCTAAACAGCCCTTCTCACCATGATTTTACCTCCTTCTCAGCAGCTCTGCTCCAATGGCTCTTTTTTTTTTTTTTTTTTTTTTAAGTTTATTCATTTACTCTGAGAGAGAGAGTGCATGCATGTACATAAGCTGGGGAGGGACAGAGAGAGAGAGAGAGAGAGAGAGAGAGAGAATCCCAATCAGGCTCTGAGCTGTTAGCAAAGAAGCCAATGTGGGGTTCAATCTCAGGAACTGTGAGATCATGACCTGAGCCAACACCAAGAGTCAGAGCCACCTAGGCACCCCCATTGGCTCTTTAAATGTCATATCCTCCCTCTGCTCTCCAGTCCTGGATGGAAGTGCTTTACTGGTATAGCTAATGTTAGGGCTGGTATTCCATCATTGTTCGGCTTTTCAGTTTTTCTAATAATTTGATAAGAAGCTTTATACTCCTAATGTCCAGCTACCAGGCACTGACTGTTTTCCTCACTTGACCCTGACTGAGTCAATCTCAGGAGTTCAGGTGAAAGATGATGGTGGTTTAAATTAGGGAACTAGGGTGCTAGTAGTAGGGATCAAGAGATCTGGATTGGTTAGAAGATATGTAAATTGTAGGTGATAAGGAAGGGAGGCATCAAGGAACATGCTTGGTTTTCTATTTTGAGCATCTGCATTATTAATGCCATTATTTATTAAGATGCACTAGATACGGGAGGAACAACTTGGAGGTAAGAATTAAACATTCCACTTTAGACGGGTTCATCATGAGATCCCTGTAGGATTGCCAAATGGATTTCTTTAGTTGGCAGATGGCTAGTGGAATCAAGAGATTTGTGGAAAACTCTAGGCTCCTGAACGCCATCCTTAAGTTCTATGCCCTCTTTTTCACTTGCAGTTAACATCAGAGTGGTCAGATTCCAGCTTTATTTGTGGTTCTTAGCCCACAGTGGCTGGGGGGTGGGTCGGATGGAGTTTCTAGGAATATATCCATTTAAACTATATTCCCATAGAACAAAATTAATTGACTGACTGCTTCAGTTTACTACAAAGCATCTTACCTTATTTTGAGGTGACAAAACGAAGTGAGCGTCTAAACAGCAAAAACTTGAGGCAATCTTTAGGTGCTTGTGTTAATACTCTGAGAGCAATGGGAAATCTAGTTACCCAACAACCAATTGCACTTACCGACAGCTTGAAAGATTGTCCTCAGTCAACATATTCTTTTAAGACATCATCAATTTGCTGCTTTAGTCTCAACTAAATTTCATCAGATGGAAAAAAAGGGGAAAAAACAGGCAGTCCTACTGACCCCAGAAAGAAATCATGGAATCTAAAGTAGAAATTTGTTAGCACTTTGGTACACAACTGAAGGATATAAAAGAAGTATTCGTTAGGATTTGGCTTTGTGAATTTAGTGATATTCCCATATTTCTATACTTAAATAATCATCAATCATTCACCTATAAAACATAGTCAGAACTCAGGAACTATTATTAAGCAAGAATGGGTAATAAAACTTGAAAATATCACTGCTGTATTTTGGAAAAGGAAATTAAGTGTCAAAATGTCATTCCAGAGTTTCACTCACTTAGGGTTAACTACTATGTTCTCTTGAACATATTTTTTAATTTAGCTAACCTTTTAGTGATCGTGTCTTCCAGAAACTTTTGTGGAGTGTGACATAAGGTGGGAATCCAATCCCATAGCATAGCTTTTCTCTATACTTCTGCTATATACTCTAGGTTTCCAGCAAATGTGTTTGAGATTGGTGTGTGTATGTGCGTGTGTGTATATACTGAATGCATTATTCCCACTGATAGCTGGCTGTGTGTGTAGAGGAAAAAGCAGTGAGAAATGGAGAGGAATGGGTTTGGGGAATTCCCTTCCCAAGACGTCTTAGGAAACCAAAGCTTCCCATGTCTTGAAAGGTCAAAGAAAGAGTATAATACACTTATGAAAAAGAAACTGTCTTATCCAGTGTTCTTGGCCCAGTCAGCAGATGAAATATAAATGCTGTCATCGCTTACGTGTGAGATAAAGGATGGAAAGTGGGAATGTGTTGGTTTACTGCAAATACCATTCTTTTGGTTTGAGAACATTGCTGGAAATAACCTGCGCTGAGAAGAGCTCCCTATGAGGAATACACGTTATGGGAAACGGTTAAAGGCAAAGTTTGGTCACTGACCTTCTCCATGTAGTTTAATCAAACTGCAAGCACCACACCAAAAAAGACAGCTGCTTGAAGAAGGGAGCCATCACGAAGCCAAGACATTTTACCTTTCCTCTATTACATGAGTCGGGGATAAGACACAAGCGTGCAGTAAATCTCTAGTTCATGCATTCAGAGGCTGCACTGTAATAATGATAGACTATAAATCACCCAGAAATGTTACCTTTATTTTAGGACAGTCAATAGCTAGAAATAGTACTCACCAATAGCACAGATGTCTAGGAGATATAAAAACAAATGCTTGGCAGTTGTTTAAAAATGGGAAGTACAAGAATCTGACCTAAAATATATTAGAACACAACAGCGGTTTCATCGTTTTGTCCAGTTTCCAGTTTTGCGTCTCACTATTTTTTTAATCCCATGTTCTGTTGTTGAAGGTAGAACTGTAATTTTGGAGAAGTGAAAAAAGTGTCTGTCATGCGTTTCTTTAAAAACCTTGTAAATATTTGTAAAGCGCACATACATCCATGAGCTGTTATGTAAATTTGTTTTTCCTTGCAAGTTTCAGGATAATTGCATGCCGAGAATTGAAGTAAGATGAGGCTGTAAACAAATGGGAGGCTCCTGCAAGGCCCCGAGGGGACGGAACTAGGCTATCAATGTGCCAAATATTAGCTAATTGTGAGGATGACACTGCCTGGCCAGACTCACAATCTGCATCCCAGTGTCTGCCTCAAAAGAGCTGTTACAAGAAGAAAATGCTCATTTGTTTCAACTGTGACTGAATGTTCTGAAATCCAGTCATGGGCTTTGGAAATGGAGATCCTTCTAATCAGTGACAATGTTAAGGGTCAAGGAGGCTTTTGATATTTCTCCAGGTAGGAAATGCACAGGGTTAACAGGCTTTACTTTACTTATCAAGTTTTTTTTTTTTTAATTTAATATGAATCTGGACAAACTGGAATGTTATGGAAAAGTGAATCACACTTTTAAAAATATCTTCTTTTTACGTGTTTTTTTTCTTGCATCCCACTTTTTTTGGTGGGGGGCGGGGGGGGGCGGGCGGAGGGGTATTGTCAGGAAATAGAACAAGTTGATTTAAACAATTGAAACTCTAGAGAAATCTGAATCTTAACTTACCGGAGGTTTCAAGTAAAGCTCAGTTTCCTGTGACTCTCCATTTCCTGGGTTTAACAGGGACACAGATCTCCAGAATTAAAATACGGTGAGAAAGTCTGTCCTACTAAGATTTTCTCACCCCAGCAGGAAAGTACCATACCAGAAATTTCACAAGAAAGTCTGCTCTCATGAGACTCACAGCCAGACTTTTAACCATTTTGATAAGTTCAGAAGAGCTTCAATCAAAAAGCTTTCAAATCCCTGTCCCAAATGACCCCACAAATCCCTTTGAGAGCCACCCAACACCACTTCATAGTTCCCATAAACACTTGGACCTTTCCCTGTGAAAGCTGACAAGTTTTCCCGAAAGTCCTTACATACCACGCTCAGGCTCATCTTGCCAAATGTGCTATCTCAGTGGAAACTGCTGGAACTTTCCAGACAGATTTTATGCTAAAGGCAAAAAGTACCTCAGTCACCAACATGCCCACAGTTTTCTGGGACTAAAGGTACCTAAATATTTCAAATGCTGTGTATAGAGTCTCCTACCCTTTTTCTCCCTGTGTGACCAAGTATTGCTGTCATAATACTTTGTGAAAAATGTCTCATAACTGTAGTAATTACTGATGTCAACACCCCTGTTAATATTCTGGAACTGCAAACATTTCACATCAAATCTCCACGTGGAAAAGGGACTGTTCACCTCTACTTTGTGAATTAGCTATATGATTTATCTGTGGGAAACATTTCAGAAATATAGATTCAGAAAGACATCTACCACATGATGGCTTTTCCATATGGCATCTCATAATTATTTTGCTGTGTGTGAACATGATGAAAACAGTTTCATAATTCTCCGAGGGTCAGAGTAAATTATTTCAATTAGACATATTTCAGAGCAAACATTACCTTAGGGTTTATTAATAATATTACCTGAGAAGGAACAGCTGCCTTTTATGCATAAAAAGCTGTCAGCTTCTTACCACTCCTTACTATAGAAACCCTTTTGTGACTTTCAAAAAAATGGCAGATTTTCTCATGCTTTACCTAAACACAAAACTTGGCAGTAGGGACCTGGTTGTAATCCTCAGCATGGGAGCTAGTGGGTGGATTTTTTTTCTCTATAAACTCTTGTATAAACCACACCAGTCTCCTGGTATTTATTCTGGGTAATGCTGGAAATTGTACACAGATCCAACAGGCCATGTAAAGGAGTTTTGTAACTTCCTGAAGCTCTTTCATGCAAAATCCTTACTCTGAATGCAATTCCAGAAAGATGGGGCATTTCAGCAGCTCAGAAGGAAAGGCTTATTCCGTTGTCTTTTCCTCCTTCTCGCCGGAGTCCTGCAAATATGAAATAGGTCAATTGGGGCAACATAATAACAGCAATTAATTTGACATTAATTGACCTATATTGAAAATTCAATGCCCATTGAAATGTCTTTAGAGATAAATCACAAGGTAGCTGTATCATAATAATTAAGGATTGGAATTTTTCTCTATAGGTTGGTTGCCACTTTATAAGAGTTAGTTGGAGCTACAGATTACTGCAGGACATCAATTAAGCTTAGCTTTATTATTACCCCTACTAGTCTCTGAACATGCATATTAAAAAATCTCAAGACACAGGAGTCTATGAGGTATGTGGAAAAGAGATTAGAAATCTTCTCTGCGCCTAAGAAACGTATCGCTTTACCACAAACGCTCCTTGCCTCCCACCCCAAGATAATGATGGTTATTGACAATGTCACTGATGATCAGATGGTTTGGTGAGGGCTTCTCACCAACATGTTCTGCTTTTGGCAAAACTTTCCCAAGGCAAATGCACATTTGTCTTCGCAGAACTAGCCAAGACTTTATTCTTTAGGCATTTGTTGCTGGTTGGATGAGGGTTGGTATGGTAAGTGGTAGAGTTAGTCAACTTCAACTCCTCAAACATTAATCTTTTGGCACTGAGGTTCAGTGTGGCTTCAAATTCTCAGGGGATCCTAGCTGGCACCCTAACTGTGGCCTTATGACTGTTTCTTGAAACAAACAGACTTTAAGCACTGTGGCTGAAACTTAAAAGGAAACTTAAATGTAAACATAATCTGTCAAATACCTGCAGCCCAAGTTCCTTCTCACAAACATACATTAAGCCACAATTAAAGCAGTCCTCCACCCAAGGCAGCAAGGAAGTGAATAAGGAAAAGAGGATTATTGGGAGACTGACTGACATCTGCCTATTTCGTGACTGAATACATAGCCAGGAGTGAGGCGCTATAATTTAAGAAATAGAAATGAAAATTGCAATCAGAAAGGCTATTTGCATAATTCTCTCCTATTTTATTTTAGAACAAAATATCAATTTAAAAAGTGGGGATATTATAGAATGTTAAAGAACCCTCGTGTTGTGCTTTTTATATTCCTCATAGTGGGGCAGAACATCTTTCTTGCTTTGCTGTAACCATTCCAGAAAGGAAAAAAAAGCACAAATGCTCTGCCCTAAGTATCCCCACCATCCTACAATCTTATGCTTTCTAGATCTCATTTTTCCTCATTTGGCGTTCTGCCATGTCACATTCTTATTTTGTACTTGCTTTGACCCCGGCTAAATGATGAAGGACTAAAAACCAAAAGCAAAGCCATAATTGGGTAAGAAAAGATTTGGAAACTTCATTATCTCATGCATGAACCATTGGCAATAGGTCAGTATTTACTTATGGTACCATTTTATTCCTTGCCATAGTGGCCTCCATATCAGTAAATTGTACCATCAACCACTTAGTTGCTCCAAAAAAACATGGAGAGGCAATATTGACTGCTCTCTTTCTCTCACACTCCACATCCAAATCATTAGCAAATCCAACAACTTATCATCTCCGGGGCTATCACCAAGCCATTATAATCATTTGTCTGCATCACTGCAATAGTAATGAGCAATGAGCTACCACAATAAGCAATGCTCCTCATACTGCTTGCTTCTACTGATGCTCCCTCCTCACCTCCACGCAGTTGTTGGTGATCCTTTTAAAAGATAAATCAGAGTATATAATGTCCCTGTCCTCAATCTTTCAATGCCTTCCCATTATACTTAGGATAAAATTCAAAATCCCTACATGGCTTCTAAGTCCACACGAGATCCATCTTCTGGAATGACTAAATTGATTTCCTACATATTTCAGCTTACTCATTGCACTCCAATAACACTCGCCTTCCCATCTCGGGGCTTTCACACTTTGCTAGGAGTAGTTGTGTGCTAGATATTTACATGGCCCATTCTCTTACTTTATTCACCTCTCTGTTCACCATCAACCTCCCAGAGCTCAACCTTTACCTATATATATATATATAGAACAGCCTATGGTGTCACTATTCTTTCATCCTACTTCATCTTAATTCTTAAAACTTACTTGACATTATAATATATGATTATGGCTTATATTTACTTATTTAACTAATCAGTTTCTTAATTATTGCTATTTCCTCTACCAGAAATAATGAGCTCCATGAGGTCAGAGAGTTGTATGTTTGCTGATCACTATATTCCCAGTGCCTAAAATATTGCCTTGCACAGAGTATATACTAAATAAGCATTCATAATCTAAATGGATATTTTTCACTCAATTTGAAAGTTTGAAACATGAGGGGCGCCTGGGTGGCGCAGTCGGTTAAGCGTCCGACTTCAGCCAGGTCACGATCTCACGGTCCGTGAGTTCGAGCCCCACGTCGGGCTCTGGGCTGATGGCTCAGCGCCTGGAGCCTGTTTCCGATTCTGTGTCTCCCTCTCTCTCTGCCCCTCCCCCGTTCATGCTCTGTCTCTCTCTGTCCCAAAAATAAATAAATGTTGAAAAAAAAATTAAAAAAAAAAAAAAGAAAGTTTGAAACATGAAAATAAGGTAAGTGGCAGGATACATCATAAAGTTTCATTATCCATTTTACATACTAAAGGAAGTAAGTGTATATCGATAACTAATTAATAAAAACTGGTTAATTAGCATGAAAATGAAAATGGTTATACCTGATTGTCTACAACATTCATGGTTCATACTGATCCCCAGTACCACCTAATGCATTGACTGTCCTTGGGTTTATCTACTTGTGACCAATCTTGTCCACTTTTCTTATTTAAGATCATAGCTTCAAGTTCTACTCATGTACCGATTGAAAAGGTTGAACTACATCATCTCCAAGTTCTCCTCTAGTTAACATAATTTTACTGAAAATGTAAAAGATATGACAAAAATCTTTTAGAAAAAGATGGAAACTTAATGGTGATTCTCAATTATTCAATATCCCTGTATGTTTTAGTTCATTAGCTACCCTACACTTAACTTTGTTTTTTATTAAGTTTATTTATTTATTTTGAGAGAGAGAAGAGAAGATAGAATCCTGAGCAGTCTCTGCGATGTCAGCACCCAGACCAATGCGGCGTTCGAACTCATGTACCATGAGATCCTGACCTGAGTCAAAATCAAGATTTGGACGCCTAACCAACTAAGCCACCGAGGCATCCCTACATAACTTTAATATACAACTAAAGTCACTTGACAGCCAAGATTTACACTAGCCAATGGAACTGAAACTTACAAAGTTGACATTCTTATTAAATATCCCTGGAAAGTCTTATAATCAGACAGATGAGAGGCTAATACAGAGATTGGAAAATCATAGC